>NC_084992.1:15006799-15306799 GCF_963691925.1 Scomber scombrus | reverse complement strand
CAACCGGCTCATCCCGTCCGAGACGTGGTCGTAGTCACTAAGCGATATGAAGAAAATGATCAATGTGTGTTTTTAATGGGAAAGGGATAAGTTCAGAGGACACTCCTTACAATTTTGATAATGCATTTTCTCTCTTTAAAATCGAGTTTGTCTATATAAAGTAAAAGCATTTGTGGTACACATCACAGGCAACATGTGTTTCATCATGTCCATCATTAGCCTACTTGTGGAATTTCCTTGATAACTACTAAATTAGTACTTTTTATACTTCACATTGAATTTATCAGTGAGTTAATTGTACTCGAGAAGATTTTGTCTTGCATCCATCAAATGTAAAATACACTTCTTTTCCTTTAAACAAGACCTGTGGAGTGAATTTGTGCTTATAAATCAGTTATCCAATACCTGCTGATGAGATCCAGACAGCTTAATGGGTAATTTAGAAAGCTAGAAATCATATTTAACTGAAAATCTATCTCAGGTTAGTGCTAAATTGGAGCAGCCTGATGGATTTGAGGATGTGACTCTCGCGAGATATGCGCACTAACCACAGCCGCACTCGCGAGACTTCGCCCCTCCGTCTCATCAGAGCCCAGAAAGTGACGTTGCAGGATAAACAAACGGAGGTGAGGTGGCTCGAGACGGAGTCAGACAGGAGAGGCAGTCTGTATCCTGACATTTTATGAAATATTTGGGATAATGCAGTCTGCCAAGAGGAGTGAAAGCGACTGGCAGGGGCTCGTCAGCGAGGTAAGTGGGCGGCGAAGACCGTGTTGTGCTGCTGCCGAGGCGGACTGCTTTAAAGACGCTCCCCGCTCCATATGGAACAGCTACTGCTCTAATACACCGTGGAGCTGTTTAATGTCTCATAGAAAACTCACTTCTCCGTCTGCTCGCTTGAATGATTCCTCATTGATGGGGGTAAGCTAGCCTGCTACTCTGTTAGGCCGATAGCATCTGGTGCAATAACTGCCCACCTCTTAAACAGGCAGGTAACCCACCTCTGCATTTAATTCATTTCAGCCCACTGAGAATCGACTTATATATAAAATGATGAGATATGAGCCTCTAATTTCATTTAAATACCTCCAAACCGCTTAAATATGTAAAAACTAAACAGTGACAACCACTTTATTAAATATCTTCAATTAGTGGCGTATTAATGCAGGGTGACACACAGAGATGAGAATAAAGTAAGACAGACTAACCCACACAACCAATATTAATATATATTATTTATATTAAAGTTAAATGTTAATGTGGCTGTGGTTGAGAAGGAACTTCCACTTTGTGAATACAGGACATGACTGGTTTAAAATGTGATATCTCATGGTTATACAGCTGTTCTCTCAAACATAGAAAATGAATTGGCAACTACAACACTTTGATAATTAATCATTTGGGTCACTTTTTTTTAAGTACAATTGGTCAAAGTTCAGTGATCAGAAAAACTGTATGGATATTTTCCACTATTTTCTTACACTGTCAGGTTAATCGATAAGGAAAATAATAATTTGTCGCAGGCTTTCATAAGATAAAATCATAGTTGAGATGCAAACCATACTAGAATTTTTACACACACACTGCCACTGTACATCCAGGTCCATGATAGCAGCTACTATTTAATTTGGTTTGGAGCTGGTCTGACACTTATCAAGGTTTACACTGTGTCCTTTTACTGCGTCTTATCTTTATTTAAACACTCAGCTCCGTTTGTTTTTCCACGTGTACGGAACTGGTCTGTGTTGGTATCATTTGTATAGTCAGGTATTGTGAACCAGCTCCATTAAAGGATAAGAATTTGAAGGAACTATGAAGCTGCAAAGAAGAAATTGGATAATGTATTTTTTTTCAAGTCTTTCATATATGGCCCTGGAATCAACACACATAGACTACATGTATCTGCCTACAGTAAGGTGTGTGATAATATCCTTTAACCTCAACCTTGTGTGCTCTGTTCATTTCAGTTCCTGGTGTGTAAGCGGAAGCTGGAGAGTAAGAAAGAAGCCCTGCTCATCCTGTCCAAGGAGCTGGATACATGTCAGCAGGAAAGAGACCAGTACAAGCTGATGGCCAACCAGCTGAGGGAGCGCCACCAAGGACTCAAGAAGAAGTACAGGGAACTCATTGTGAGTGGTTCGAACTTTCAGTCTTTGTGTGTGTGTGTGTGTGTATCTAACCAGTATTGTTTACTGTAAAGATTTTAGCAAAGAAGCATAGGAGCATGGAGTCAAATGGGAGTTTTAAGCACTATGCATAATGTAATATTTGCTTATTGTATTTGATAAAAAGAATATATTGACAATATTTTTTTTTTTCTTCACGTTAGGATGGTGACCCTTCTTTACCACCTGAAAAACGCAATCAGGTAAGTTGTAAGTGGCTGTATTTGAACACTTTATGACATTTCACTAATAAGAATATACTTCTGTTTGCCTTCATTATGTTACAGTGTAAATTATACAGTGGTTCAATCAAACCGTTCACATGATGTATTTCAGAAGACATACAGAAAAAAATACTGATCAAATTCTTACTCAGTGAGACTGAACAACTTTTTCATGAGGTCTATTTGCAGTTTGCAGACTTCTTATACAATATGCTCTCACACAAATGTTCAAGACATGAACATTTACCTGAAAATTCTGGTTAGGAATACATTTAAAGTGACCAACTCTGCTAGGAGTGCAAAAATACCTTTCTCAACCTCTTTGAAAAACTACAAAATAGGATTCTGCCTGTTTATTTGTGTGTGTGTGTGTCAAGAGGACTACTCTGTGGTGTTTTCAAGGACACTGTGACAGCCCTGATTTAAGAGTTGACTGCTGTATAGCACAACGAAAATGAGCCGTGTGATTTTTGAAAAGGTACATTTTGAGGGCAAACGATACAAACGTTTTGAAAAGGATAATGCTGACAAGAGCCACATTGCTTTTTATAGAGAAATTGGGATTCTGATTGTAGAAAAAGAGTCACTGACCAATTACAGGCTGCAGTAAAATAAAATAAAAAATGAGCTATGGTTTAGACTGGGAATGGATAGAGAGTATTTTAAAGTCCTGATTGTGATTGTACACAGTTTCATTTCTAAAAGTTGATACCTGTTGATTTATGTTGAAAACACTATATTATGTACCAGTCTTGTTAGGAATGTACATGTGCAGTGTATTTAATTTACAGTCATTTTTATTCCATCAATACTTAAAATTCAGTTTTCAGATTTTTCTGATACTAATAAAGAAATAATAAGACTGTTCTAACTGTTTTATAGGTGAGAAATCAGCCATAGCCAAGATATAGTTAAGTATATATGTGTTTAACCTGATTCTTCATCTCTGTCCTTGTCTATTTAGTATTGTGTGACTGACAGGAAACTGTTTGGCAGTTGCTCCTGTTTGTTTATGTTTTTACTATATTTTACTTATTTATGCTGAAAATGAAAGAAGTGGTAATCTAGTTGAATGGGGGTTATAGTTGGATCTCCACCCACATTTTAAGGAGTCAAATGGGCTGCTATTAAATATTTGCGTTTTTTTATTTTTACTATGTTGCTCTTCAATATGCTTCTCCTTCTCTGTCCGATCATGTTTCACTCTTCTTTCCCGATCTCTTCTTCTCAGGTGAACCTGGCTCAGCTGTTGAGAGACTCGAGGGAACGGGTGAAAAAGCTCACAGAGGAGGTGAAGGAGCTGACTCAGAGGTTGACGGAGGCTCAGGGGGATAACAAGGTGAGGTTACGCAACATATATGCCGTTTAAGATGTGACTTCATCAGTTCAGTGTATGTGTATCTAATGTGTTTTTTTCCCTCCTTGGCAGCTCCTGAGGATGACCATTACCCGACAGAGGCTGGGGGATGAGGAGGTCGGGGTTCGCCACTTCCCTGCCCATGAACGTGAGGGTCTGGTTCGCCAGCTGGAGAGAGCAGGGCTACAGGTTGACAGTCTCCCTTTTTTCCCCATCTTGAAACAACTAAGCACTGTATTCCCATTATCCCTGAATTAGATGATACTCAGATCTATATATTGCATTTCCAATACAGTTACAATGATGCTAGATAGAGTCAGTTTCAGGAATCCAAAAGATTGAAAGTTACTGGGATTTATTGACTAGTTGGTTTAATTTCTCAATCTGTGTGGATTGATACATTCAATTAAACGGGAATGTATCTCTTTTGTGAGTCAGACTAGTCAAAGGCCCTTCTAAACGTGTGGATTGCCCTTTGATTCAAGGCTTCTTTCTAATTTTTCCTCTATGCACTTTGCACACTTCAACATTGATATATAAAGAAATCCATCATAGAATTCTTTATTAAAAGTAGCCTTCAGAGTCTGTAATTAACCTCTATCTGCTCTAGTGGAGCCACTCAGTTGAAAGCAGTAGATGGTTGTTTTCGCAGAAGGGAGCTCCTAAAAAGTTGCTGAATGCAGAAAACAGCGCTCTCATGCACTCTCAGCAGACTCCACCTGAGTAAACAAAGCTTTAAAATATGTTTGTCACTTCAACCTTTTTAAGTTGCTTCTCTTACAAAACAGTTTTTGCCTGGTTGCCCTTTTCCAGATGGAAGAGATGGAGCACAACATGAAGGCTCTGACGGACGAGCTGCATGACGTGAAGGCGGAGCGCACCGTGTTCAGGGAGAAAGCAGACCGACTCAACGTGGAGCTCAACCATATCCTGGGCAACCGCGAGGCACGCATCATTGATGTGGACGCCCTCTGTATGGAGAACAAGTGAGTGAGAAATATCATCACTGCTCGCATTGTTTCAAGCCTAAAACATTTCAAAAAAAATTTAAAATCTATCTCTATTTTTTGTGTGGTTTTTTTACAAGTTCCAACTTCCAAACAGCCTTTACTGGATGTAAAATCATCTTTGTATTATCAAGGAGATAAATGGAAAACAAGAGTAGAAAAGTAAAATATTAAAAAGCACTTTGCAATTCTTTATTGCTGTTGGATTCTTACATCCTGATTTTTGTTTCACACTTCTGTATTTATATGTTTCTGTATGCTCCTCTAACACTTCAACATGCGGTGACTTAATGTTCCAATTTAGACTAATATGAGCCTTCAGGCCACACATAGTCTTCATTCCCATTATGTCACTGAGCTGTGATTAACACAACAATGTATCTTTATCATTTGTGGCAGTTTCAGACTCTAGATTTAAAATCCTTGCATATTTTTATTACACGGGAATATTATGGCTAAACAGAAATGTTTTGAAGTGTTCATTTGCCACAATCTAATTTAAAATGTGTGACAGAGCCTTTACAGTACCTATGTTCCTTATATACATGTACTTTTTGTTGATATTAGATAAGAGAGGTGGTGAGTTTTTGAGACTTACTAAAATTAAAAAAACTAGAGACCCTGCCAGTGTTTTACTGATGTCATATTTTTAGCTAATAACAATAATCAGTATTTTTCTGCTTCAAAAGGTGTTTTGACTAATTAATTAAAATAGGCTTGGTGTACAGGAGACATGTTGCACATATCTGAACTTATTTCAATTGTTCCCCCATGTTTCATATTCAGAATATTCACGATGAGCTTCAACTTAAAATGTTAGTATCTTTTTTGTGTTTATTTCCCCTGCACCTTATCAGTCGTTTTAATATGCGCTTTGACTCCTCTGATTATGATTCAATGCCTGTTACTGCAGATACTTGCACCAGCGCTTCAGCCAGCTACAAGAGGAGGTGAACCTGCTGAAATCAAACATCATGAAGTACAAGGTACAGATGAAACACCTCTGTTGAAATGGAAAATGCAAAGCTGATATGGAGGCTGAATGAATCATGACCAAACATGTGATTTCACTAAAAGAGGTTACTTATATTTCAACCTTTCATCAGGCATGGAAAGGTAACTTTATTCTCATTTTTCCCTCCTTGCAGACAGCTCTTGAGAGGAGGAAAAACTCTAGCATATACGGGAAATCAAACAGCAGTCCTCTCACCGGAGTCCTCTCAGCCAAACAAGGTGAAAACACAAACTGTTCAGCTCACTTTGAAATCTCTGTAAATTCTGTAAACATAAATATTAGCCATATCAGCCAATGGGGGAAAACTGTAGAATGTCAATAAAATACTTTCCATCACTTTTGTTTTACAGCATCTAAATTAGACCCTTGTTTCTAGCCGTGTCTCATTGCATTATTTAATAACTCCTACTTTGCCCGATCCTTCAAGTCACCGCCCAGACACCAGCTGGGTTACTAATTGTATTCTGAGTGGTGGAAAGCATCACTGGCAGGGAAATGAGCCTGCCATGATGACTGACAGTTGCTGGCAGAAGCAGCACAGTAGGCTGCAGAGTTAAAGTTAGGGGGATGTCACCTAGCAGACAGCTGTTTCCAACTCTCCATCTCCGTCTTGCTCTTGTCATGCTGTTTTCTCCTCCTTTGTTATATCACCCTGTTATCTTTTTTTTTAAATTTTTTAAAAAGTTTTCTGCAAGTTTGCTTGGTAATCTTTAGCTTCGTACCCCACTATCCTCAATAAGTGAGGTCATTTTTTCATCTGGCTTTGAATAAAAACTGCTCTCTGTTGATATATCTTCTTTATCTATTTTAACCCCCGATTTTCTTCTCTGCACTCTCCTCTCCTTCTCCTTCTGTAGTCCAGGAGATGTTGCTGGAAGAGCAGGGCTGCAGCCTGCCGGCCACGCCTCAGTCCATCTCCGACCTCAAGTCCCTGGCCACGGCTCTGCTGGAGACCATCCACGAGAAGAACCTGGTCATCCAGCACCAGAGGCACACCAACAGGTAATGAAAGGGCACATCGTAAGGCTGACGGCATAAAACGCTTTTTCATTGGGATCGTACATTACGACACACTTGTAATGTTTGCCTACCTGTCCTAAGAATCCTCCTCCACCTCCAAAGCAAACACTATAACACACAAATACAAACATACACATACACACACACACACAGGCACTGATCATTCTGAAAAAACTTGACCCATCGTATATTCGGTCTGCAGGATCCTTGGAAACAGAGTCGCAGATTTGGAAAGGAAGCTTAAGACCTTGGAGGTGTCAGGACTATGGAGTCTTCCAGGTGGGTCTTGAGACCAGATGTAAGTGTTATGACTGGAAACAAAACTTCAAATTGTAACACATTACAGTTATTGCACAATTACAGCAAAATTAACAGTAATTTGACAGTTTTTCAATGTTTAAAAATATGATAACAAACAACAAGTGATTAATTGTAACACAATATCTTTCCTCTCATTAAATAGTATATCCATGGCACAGTCATTTGTCATGGATACAAATTATTTTGGTTTGTCTATAAAATTATCAAGTCTATCTTTTGACAAATATATCCATTTTTAAATGTTTTAGTGTATAGAATTTAAAAATGTATTAAAAATAATTCACTATTCTCATCCTCTGTATGTATGCACTCTCACAAAGTCTGTGCATCTGTATTTCTACATAGTGTTTGACCTAACTGGTACTTAACATAACTGTAAAAGGCCACTGCAAAGAACATGTAGCCATACCACACAGTTAGCAAACATGGCAGAGTGGGCGTGTTTGTGTGTCTGTGCGTACAGTAAACGCAGAAAAAAGAGAAAAAAAAACTCACCTTTGATAAACTGTGCCAATGATATGGACCTTAGTCATTAATAATTTGATGGAGAAACATATAAACATATAAGAAAATGTTTTCCCTAATATTCTGCTTTTCATACATTTCTTTCCTATCTCTTATTTTATCATTGATGTCTTTATGTGTAAAAATGCTCAGGAATATTTTGTTTAATTCTTCTAGATAACCAAATGTTTGATATTTATTTCATTAGTACATTTTATGCTCATAACAGTGTCTTTCTCTCCTCTCTGGCTGCGTCTCAGGCTTGACCTACCGCGTATCTGTGGGAATTGGGAGTATGTATTCCTTCTGCCCCACTTAGCCCCTCCATGCCCTCCACTATGTCATGCCAGGACAAATCTGGGTAGACGCCCAGAAAGTGTGTTACCTCATGCCCACCGTACAATGTTTTGACTACATTGACCACCCCGTTCATGTTTCTGTACATGATACCATTGACTGAACAGGCTGCCTGAATATCACACACTGATCCTTTTGGTCCAGTGGGTCCGTTTTGAATTTGACACTCAACTTCGGTCGGGGTGCGGCATGTTTTTAAGGGCAGGAGTAGACCTTTTTAAGGCAGCACACTGCTGTTTTTGGGATCATTTCAAAATGTGTTCGGATTCTCACAAGAATTTGAACCATAAATCATGTAAAAACAAGACTGAAGGCTGTCATATTATAAAAGGATAAATAGCGACATTTGTAGAGAAAAAATACTTTTGATGAGGTAGCATGAGTGTTATTTTTCTGGGAATCGAAGCCCGACTGAAAATAAATGATACAATATTTTCTCAAAACACTCAATAAACAGTGTATTTAAAAAAGAGAATCTTGTCTTGCTATTATGTAAGGCAGTAGAGAAGTGCTTCTCAAATGTAAGTTTCAAATTTGCAATTAGTCATATTAATAGATCAGTGAAACAGATTTTAATAGAAAATATGCCCTTGAGACCAAGAGAGTATTCAAAAAATACAATTAGATATACAAGCAAAATATAGCATTTGTATTTTCAGAGAACAGATCAGAGAAACAAAAATAAGACCATTAAGCAATCTATGAAACATAATCTGCATCTAAAATAGTATCACAAACTATATTAACAGCTTGAAAATAATTTACAAATGCAACAAATGCGACAAGACTGTCCTCTCGCACCAGAAAAATAGTTCCCCCTTTTACCCACTGGAGGGAGATGTTGTGCCGTGCATGAGCCGGCCCTGCTAGGTGGAGGGGCTGCGGCTGGATGGAGGTGCCCTGTCATGAGACCGTCATTCTCACCGCCATAAAACTGACAAGCATCCATTACTGAAAATGATTGCCCACATTACAAACACATTTAGGGGAATGTGCCGTTATTAGGGAATTTGTAGGCGAGGGCCCAGAGTGCCTGATGACCACGCTGTCCACCACAGTTAGGGAGACAGAGATATAGAGAGAGATGTGAGTGTCCGTGGCCTTGATGTGATATGAAGTTGTGCTGATGGATATTAAAGGCAAACAAGGATAGGATGGAGAGCCTTGGCTTCCTAGGCTCGAAGAACACTCGAGGTGACTATGTTGTCTGCGGACCAGAGTAGAGACGAAAACAATAACAATGACATCGATGCAGTGACTCAGATAAAGTTGTGATTGATAGAGCACCCCCCCTTCACCCCTTAACCTCAGTCTTCTACCACCACCCCCGTCGGAATGGTTGCAAGCTGAAATGTAACGCGGCAAGTAAAAGCCTGTCAGTGCGCATTAGCTGTTGAAAAGACAAGAAGTGAATACAGAATGCACCCGTGCAGGGTTGTTCTAGTCCAGTGACAGACTTCTTCTAGTTAAGATGAAGGCATTTGTCACCCGAGAAATGTGGATTTGACCGCGTGACTCTTTTACAGACGTGAACCCCTCTATTTTATTTGTGATATAGAGTTGGTATGAAGAGCGTGTTATCCCCTGTATATGCATATACAGTACTTCCTACGTATGTGATAGTTGAGGAGATGGTTAGAGGGCTGGACAGGCAGCTGCCAAGATAGTTTAAAACAAGTTGTCTGCACTTCCTGCCCCCTCATGAGTGCTGCCTGGCTGCTGGAGACACACTGCTGTGCTCAGTCTGAACCTTGCTCTGCATACCCAATAACCAACGCTGCCTTATTATTTGCTTTAAAAGGCACTCTGCAGAATTCCTCTAAGGCCCCTCTCAAAAACTAGAAGACTGTGCTCGGATGCAGCGGCACAGTCTTAAAGATACAGGCGGGCTATCCGAGCCTAATGAAGGAGCTTTATTGAGAACTGCTGACTCTGCTGCTCCGACTGCATTAAGTATGATTTAAGTAATCAGGTATTTTGATCACAAAATAACACATTTGTGAGCCAAGTGAGGGTTTAGATTGGGTGATATAGCAATAAATGTATATATCTGGTTGTGATAGAATTGTCAACTGTTGCTATCAATAAAAGACATTTTTCTATGTAAATATATGAATATATCCAATTGTATTCAGTCATTGGGAACAATTTTGCAAGTCAGTGAGCACAACTGCTTTCTGGCATTATTTGATTTACAAGGGTTTTTTTTTTCATTTAGACATACATTTTTCAGGATAAGCCAAAACAAAACATTCCCTTCTAGTCATTTTATCTGTTAACACATTGAATTTCTAGAAAGTATATTATATCATGATTTATATCAATAAATACAATATAAATGTACATAAGCCATGAAGGAACATTGTATCCATAACACTCACCCCAGTTTCTCAGACCTGGGCACTAACACTTTTTAAAGATTACTTAGCAAAATGACATCATTTAAAACATACTTCATAAGCAGTTTGAAACAATAATTTTATAATTCAAAGATAACTTTTTGAAAAACAAGATTAAGAGTCTGCAGTCATGTTAGCGGCTCTGTGAGGCAGTGCGTACAGCTAATGTCAGCATGCTGATGTTTAGCAGGTTTAGCAACGCTTTGTAAACCATCTTAGTTAGCATGCAAACAAGTTCTAATTAGCACTAAACACAAAGTACAGCTGCGGCTGATTGCTTTGGCATTAAATTTGCAGGTATGTAGATGTAAACCCAAGAATTGGATAGTTGAAATTTTGTTGAAATGATGGCGCTTGATGAAAAGTTAATGGATCACCAAAGTTGTCGCAGTTCTTTCTACAAAATATCACAACAATCCATCCTAAGTGTCATAAGTGATATTTCAGTCTGGATGAAAGTGATGGACCTACCGATCAACAGA
Source organism: Scomber scombrus (assembly GCF_963691925.1). Taxonomy (NCBI): domain Eukaryota; kingdom Metazoa; phylum Chordata; class Actinopteri; order Scombriformes; family Scombridae; genus Scomber; species Scomber scombrus. The sequence continues at coordinate 15,295,948 of NC_084992.1, read as the reverse complement.
CCGACAGCGCTATCCATAAAAAATGATAAATAAAAACTACAAGGTCCATGTCTCTTTCTAAAAGAAATCAAGAAACTTTTTTTTTTAGCCAACCACAACTTTGTTGCTTCTCTTGACAACCTTCAGGATCCCAAAGTCCCGACACCACCCTCTCACTCACACTGTCCTCATGTCAGTGTAAACACTGAACATCCATAACAATATGGGCTGCATTCATAACAATATGGTCTCCGTTCACCATTCATGATTCCCACGCATCGTGTCACCCAGTCATCCATTTTCTCATTCTTCTATTTGTTTTTGTGCCTCACACATGAATGGTCAGAGAAACAGGCTATTCACAGAGTTTCTGTATAGTCAAAGGCTGATGTGCACTCTTACAGGCTTACGTGTGTGTCTGTGTGCATTCAGGTTTGTGTGTGTATTTGTGATGTTTATAGTGCACAGTCTCCTATCAGTAGCATATGGTGTCAGCCTAAGAGGCGTGCAGCCATCACTAATGAAGACAGATGACAGGGGATTGAAACCACTTCCTGTGAGCAATGCATATGCTTGTATGTTTGTATGCTGTGTTTAAGTACATATCTGGACCATACATGTGCTTGGATGAGCTCCATCCATTCATAACATACGCCAAACTTTAAAACCATCCTCATGCTACTGTCTTTGTCTTTTAGTGTTTATTTACACATGAAACTAACGAGGAGCTTTTTTTTTTGTGTGTGGTTGGGGATTTTCAGGGACACGGGACAGTATCGCGCTGAATGAAAACCTTCAACCAGAGCTTCATCCCACACGTGCCACATCTCAGCCCAGAATGCAGCCACCCAAAGGTGAGTGTGTAATTGTGTGCAACGGCCTACTCCGCTCATTGATAAGAGGACCCACAGCTAACGGCATAAACACCGCAATTAGCCGCCATGTGCTAAACAATCCTTGCCATCATCCATGTTTAACCCGGGTCCTTTCCCTTCCCGCCTCCACACCTCTGCGTTTCTCATTGGTGCAAGCTGCCCAAATGCCATGGCATTTTGGAAATGTGAAGCAAATTCTCGGCCGCTGACATTCAGAAACTTCTGCCGTGTTCTCTTTGAAAGGAGATGGGAGGCGGGAGGAAGGAGGAGGGCATAAATATGGATGCCAGCACAAGTAATGTTGCTTTCTTCCTGCGTGTTTTTGTGTGCACGTGTGTTTCTGTGGGGGGGGGGGGGGGGGGGAATGTGTCTGGGAGTCTATGCGCAGTCTTTAACCTTTTTGCCTGCACATCCACAAATATGGGTCAGTAATCCCCAAAGTGAGAGCATATTTTGACGAAGAGGCAGAACTAAGCTGTTGCTATTGCCGAGATGCGGGGCGTCACACTTGTCTTGCGTCCCTTTGTCTGGGGCACTGCTGCTGCTATATTTAGCCTGTTGCCATGGAAGCACTTCAGTCACATAAGTAATTGAAATAACTTTCTACATTGACTCAGTGCTCTAACTCCAAAAGAGGAAACTTTTTCTTATCTTTTCTTCTGAAAGTGTTTTTCTTTTTTCTTTTTTAATTTTCTCACATAAAAAGAGAACCTGAATGATAAAAAGCTAGACCGGTATGACATTATAAGCCCTGGTCTATCAGCATGCATAGTTTATATTAGCTGTTCATCTGGTTTTCTTCATAGTGTGTCACATGTATAAACAAGGTTTGAATGTAGCCCCAACCTTTGTCTACTTAGCTCCTTGTCACAGTATTTTTTTCTACTACTTTGACAATAATATCTCAGTCTATTATGCCATTAACAGAAAAAGAGCAAACAAAAATATTATAATACAAGCTGGCTTTGAAATGCCACTCAACCAGAGTTCACTATTATTAGTATAAGTATTAATAACAGCGGCCTGAGAGCTGAAGTGACAAGTCTATTCACAGAAAATTAATTGTAATAATTTGGATAATTGATCATTTGTTTTAAGTCAGTTATCAAGCAAAATGCCAAATATTTTCTGGTTTAAGCTTCTCAAATATGACAATTTTCTGTTGTTTTCTATCATTGTGAATTGGTGACATTTGTGCTTTTTTAATGTTGTTTGAAGAAAACAAGCAAGTTGAAATGCTCTGGGACACTGAGACAAACTTTTTAGTCACTATTTCCAGATTTTATAAGCTAAAACATTAATTTAGCAATCAAAAAAATAACAGTAGATTCATTGATGATAAAAACAATCATTACTTGCGGTCCCAAATGGGTGTTGTAGTAGTTGCAGTTGTCGGTAATGTGCTTTGCTTTGGTCATCACTTGTGCTGATGTTGCCATCCAGCACACATCAGCACCTTTACTTTGACAGAATGTGGCAAAAGTACTTTGTTTTCTGATGCACTGATGACTGCAGATCAAGTGAGCAATTAAAATGACCAGTCGTCTCATCTTCCTTCTCCCAGCTGTGTCAGACGACAGAAGTTCACATGAATCATCGTGGGAATGCCGCACTGCTGGCAGCGACCTTGGCACAGATGGCGTCAGCATGGAAAATACACCTGCGCTGCTCAGCGGCCTGGAGCCTCTCGGCGGGGTGGAGACGAATGGGATTGACAGGAGAGAGGGAGAAATAGTGACCCTGACGGAAGATCGAGCCGCCCTAGAACTAGAGGAGGGGCGGAGTCCGGTGGAAGAGGCGGGCCATGAAGTAGAAGGAGTCGAGGATGAAGAACTGGGTTCCACAGTGGAGGAAGGAGAAGAGGCAGAGCTGGCGTTGGATGTCCCTCCCAGTGAATCAGACCTTTCATGGCTTTCAATTAGGCAAGCATCTGTTAATCATTCAGAAGTGGGTCATTTGCCCTGCAAGCCCCAGGACGATGGGTCCTGTAATGTACCTGAACATGTAGAAGCCTCAGAATCAATTCCAGAAAGCCGGGCCACAGACATTTCGAGCACGGAGGATTGGGACGTTCATTGTCAGTCTGTGCAGAGTGACAACCTGGCATGACACTGAAAGACCCTTAGAAGATTATTAAAATCCTCGTCTTTTGTCATTTATTTTGATGATTGCATTTATCATCCATGGTTCTCCACAACGTATCCACTGCTCACTAGCCCCCTTTTTCCAATGAGGAGTTGTGTTTCAGTCAATAAAGCTGAGAGAAAACACTTTCTCAGCTAGCGTTGACAGAGCCGGAGGTGCACTTTCTATCTAGACGGGCTTGTTGCTGCGCAGGAACAGACAATCTCAAAATCAATGGAGTTGCATACTTCGTGCCCTACAGGAAAAATTTAGCTTGGAAAATAACAAATATGGCAGCTCCGACTCCTGTGCCCTATTTTCCCTCCTTGCTTTCCCCCTGCGATAAGATAATCCCAATTGTTTGCTTTCTTCTGCCTCCTAAGGGATGCCAATAAGCTGAATGCTGCGTTTTGTTTTACCCTCACAGGGGGGGTCCAAATTAGCTCGCCAAAAGTTGTGATGAATGTGTTGTACTTAAGTGTAAATGAATATTTGAGATTCTATTGATGTCTGTTCATCTGTATAGGTGACTTGCAATCGTTAAGTTATTTTTTATTTTTCCTTATGTTGAAGTTCATATCTGGATGAGACTACATGTGCCTTAATGTGGAAATATTTACTGATATTTATAAATATAAATGCATAAACCTGCAGTATTGTCAGTTGTTATTTTTTCTTACCAGTAAAGGTAATCCTGGTGGTGGTAAGTATTCAGAAGGTGTGATTGATATTTTGTATGAACTTCCTACTAAAGCTACAAAACCACAGACATGAATTCAATCTGATCAAACCTGTGACATAGAGCCTGACTTTGTGAACTTGGTGTAATGTTTGTTTGAGCTTTAACACGCTAAGTGAGGTTTGTTTGATAGTCAAGTTCTGAACCAGAAAATGATCCCATTTCCGCAGCAAATCGCTCTGCCTAATTTCTAAGTTCACAAGGTTGGTCTCTCATTAATTCTAAATGCAGCAGCCTCGGTCTTTTGATTGTTTTACAGATTAGAGCCGCTTTACTTGATTCTCTTCTTTCCAGCCTGTGGAATTAATTGTTTCTGCATCACAAATCTACATAAAGTTGTTAGTTTTTAATTGAATTTACATATCAAGTTTTGGAGAAATAAATAGTTTGGCTGTACAGTAGACATAAATACACTACCACACACACACACATACACACACACACACACACAGAATAAGCATGTCAATATTGTTATATAACATTAAAGAAAAAAAAGTTGTAGACACCAAAAGTTTTCCATCGCTGTAAATCGATGCACGGACACACCCGGTTTGTCTTGCAGCCAAAGTCCAGAGCCCACTGTGTACTGAGAATCAGTGATGAGGCCTTCTCTTCCTGCGTGCAGGTGACAGCTGGCCTCTCCAGGCAAACACAGCGTCAAAGCCAGAATCCATGAACTGCTTATTCTGCAGAAGGCCACTTGCTATTTTTAATCCCTGACACAAAATAGAGGCGAGGAGAGAAAGAATCTGAGCTAGGGGGCCGTGGTGTGCACCCAGTGTCGGCCCTGTGCCAGGCAGCTGATTTGGCACACTGCAACAAGCCCTTTTTTTCCCCAAGGAGTTTGTTAAGTTTATAAACCAGATGGAATCTGAACTAATGAAATTGCAAGATGAAACCAGCCTACCACTGGATTCCTTATAAAGATGCAATAAGATAAGAAAGAACTTCATTAATCCTGGAGGAAATTCTTGTGCCATCAACATGCTCCATACAACAGAAACACAGTGTAGAGAAAGACATTCTTAGTCAAATCTAAATGTTATGTACATTAAATAAAAACATAAAGAAAAAAAAGAATCAAATATTTACACAGTGCAGCTATAGACAGAGATGTGACAGTGCAAAATAAAACAACGTAGTCGTCAGTGACGGGTTGAAAGAGAAAATGAATGATAGAATGCCACAGTACTGATATCAGAAGCAGAACAGATGGGTTGAAGGTTGCTGAGAAGTTTCTGCACCATCCTCCTCTCAGGATTCACCGGAGTCTCTAGTTCAACTCCCAGAACAGAACCAGCTTTCTTAATGAGCTTGTTAAGTCTGTTGGCATCAGCTGTCTTCACCCTGCTGCCCTAGCACACTGCTGCATGGAAGACGACGCTCACCATCACAGAGTGGTAGAACACGCACAGCACGATGCTGCAGATGTTGAATGACCTGAGACTCCTTAGTAGAAAGAGTCCACTCTGGCCCTTTTTGAACACAGTATCTGTGTTCCTAGACCAATCCAGTAGTAACACGTACTTGTAATCTTGAACCACCTCAATGTCAATCCCCTGATGGTGACAGGAGTCGGGAGCGTCCGTGATGTTGAGTTCACACCACTCCACGAAGCTATCCACCACCCATATATACCTATGTTCCTCCTCCTGTGCTGAAATGGCCCACACTGATACAACCCACAATAGCCAAGTCATCCCAGAATTTCTGCAGATGACAGGACTTTGATCAGTACCTTTAAGTCATAGGTGTAGATGTGAAGAGGAAGGGAGATAAGACGGTGCCTAGCAGCGCACCGCTGCTGCTCACTAAGGTATCTTAGGTTCCGCAGCCAGATATACAGTTTTTGGCCCATGAGGTAGTTGGTTATCCAGGCCAAGAGTGGTGCATCCACCTGCATGTCAATTAGCTTATTCTCCAGTAATGATGGTCAATGGAGAAGTCTGGAAAAGTAACCCTCACAGTGTTTCCGAGTGTGTCCAGCTGGAATAGGCCCGATGCAGCAAGTATACGACTGCATACTACACACACACATGCAGGGCTGAGGGGGGGTAGGATGCCCAACTGTGGTTCCACCAGTATGTGCAGTATGTGACATGTGAGGTCAGAGCGACTGGCCCGTCGTCATTAAGGTAGAGAGGGTGTGCCGTCTTGCGGACTGAGACAAGGCAATGTGTTTTCCACAGACCGGGACCCTCTGCAATTCAGGTTGAAGATCCATTGGAGGACTCCACATAGCTGAGTGCCACCACCCCTGAGGACTCTGGGGCTGATGCCAAGGTTTTGACCAATTTCTGATGCTTCGCATGCCTTAAAGAAATAAGTGACCTTTGGATATTTATTACAAAAGAAAGAACACAGTAGATGCATTTTCTAATTGAAGAAAGCTGTGGTTATACAATTAGACATGTGACAGATTGAATTTGGCAATATTTTTTTCTGCCCTGCCCTTTTAAGATCCTCTTGAGACATGTTTAAGATGGACATAAAATACTTGACTATGAGTAGTAATAAGTGTCTAATGGGGTTTTTCCACAAAAAAAAAAAACACAATTATCTTGTTAAATTGCTTTAGACATCTAATGCTTCTCCCTCATTAAAAAGTCTAGAATATATGAATATACAAATATTTTTCATTTTGTCTAACTGCTGGACACAATATGTGTCCTACTTCACTGTAAAGTCATGTGAACTGGAGGTTTCAAGTTTCCACACAAGTTGAATACTTAGACCACGATTGGCTCTATTTGTGATGTCACAAATCCTGCATGTTGACCTTACATGCTTTCTCACTTTGTTGCTTAACTGCAAATCTTTCAACGTCCAGCCACATTTTTAAAAATTAGTTTGGTGAAATATGTCAGTGGGTTTTCATAAAGATCATAAATAACTAATAAAGTACACTCACAAAAATGCCCAAAATCATTGTTTGGTGCATATTTATATATTTCAGTCATGTTGGACAGCAGTTTTGGCACGCATAAGTGATTTAAAGCTGCAGCCTATTAGATTAGTCATTTACAGAACAGTAAGAAAAGAAAAACATCAGCTGCAAGTAATAAAGGGAACAAAGTTTTTAAGTGGATTACTTTATCGAGAATGACTTGAATTAACCTCATATAACCATACAAACAACTGCTGTAGACATACTGTGTGAGCTTTCACTTGCTAAAGATCCAGCAAAGACTTTGCCCTCCTGACCCATCAGGATTTCATTGGCTAGTATTTGGTCTTGTCACACAGCTGAGAGATTCAGTCTGCCTCCCAAGCCCCCCAGAGAGCAAAGGAGGATTGCTGTAGCCAGCCATCACCACTACAGATAAAATGAGGCTACGGAACCAGCAATGAGCCCATGCCAAAATCTAATCTTAGCCCTTTATTTTCTGACAGCGACATCCCCCACTAGAGGGCAAGTAAAAAAAAAAGAAAAAGGAAAAAAAGTGCATTGCAGTGATTAAATCACTCAGGTGGGTGTTTGGCTCTATATTTGTGCTTGAAAGAGAGATGAAGAGAGAACTCATTAGTATGTGTATGCATGTCTATCTTGTGATTTTTGTAGCTTTGTTCTTAGCTGCTACCCTTTCATGTTTTTGATGTTGAGGTGGGTTGTACCATATCATATATACCTCTAATCTTATCTCACTATCAACTTGCTTTGTTCTGATCCCCAGCCGTCATTCATCCCACCCTGGAGCCTGGATAGTGAGAGAGACCAGCCGGGTCACAGCAATGCCCATTGGCCTATAATAAGTGGGACCAGGGAGCCAGGGGGCTGCTGGAGGTAGGAGGGTTTGACACCACATCATCTCTAGGTCCTCCGAAGGTATGAGGGCTGGGGGTGGAAAGGGGCATTTGGAGCCAGCAGTTTACAGGCCAATCACTCAGCAGGGTTAATTACTATACCAACCGGTCGCCCCTTGCAGTGATGGTCAGTGCCCTTGTGATCCGCGCTTCATTCGCTCACCTTGCTTTTTTACGCTTACCTGAGTTTTATCATGTGGTGCCTCTGAGGCACTCGCCAAGCCCTGCAGCTTTGCTCCCCCGGTGCCGTGATTTGAAGAGTGTAACTTTCTGCTCTGTTGCTGACAAGGCTGTTATTATCTGCGATAATGGAGGAGAGAGAAAAAAAAAGCCAAAATATGTCAGTCATCTCTTTCCTGCTTGTTTCATGTGGAGTTAATAATTCAAATGTATCATAATTACGATATGCATAACTGCATATTTACGTACCCACGCTGAACCTATAAAGCCAAGTCAGTTGTATTTATATAGCGTCAAAACACAACAGAGGTTATCTCAGGGCACTTTTCCCATATAGTAGGTACTCTTTAATCTACAGAGACCCAACAGTCCCCCATGAGCAAGCACTTGGTGACAGTGGCAAGGTATAACTCCTCTTTACATGGGTGGCCATCTGCCTCGATGAGTTGGGTTTATAGAGAAAGAGTAATAACAATCACAACAATACTAATAATAGAAATATGCGTCTCATTTTTGCCATGTTACATAGGTGAAAAAGGTAGAAATGTGTTTTATGTGGGAGTTGAAGGACATATCATGATCAAAGATAACCCTCAGATTCCGTACGGTGGTGCTGGAGGCCAGGGTAATGCCATATACAGTAGCTTTATCATTAGATAATGTGTTGCTAAGGTGTTTAAGGCTAAGCACAATAATAGGTTTCGGTAACTGGTTTCATCTGGCTTTATGGGTTAATATAATTGGCTATCATCTGCATAACAATTACAATTTATGGAGTGTTTTCTAATAATGTTACCTAAAGCAAGCAAGGTGAATAGTATTGGTGTAGATACACAACCTTGTGGAACTCAGTGTCTTACTTTTGCATGCATGTAGGATTTATCATTAACATGTACAAACTGAAATCAATCTGATAAATAGGACTTCAGCCAGCCTAATGCAGTTCCTTTAATGCCAATTAAACGTTCCAGTCTCTGTATTAGGATGTGATGGTCAATAGTTTAAAATGCAGCACTAAGATCTAACAAGACGAGTACAGAGAGTCCTTTGTCTGATGCAGTTTGGAGGTCATTTGTAACTTTCACCAGTGCTGTGTGTGTGCTATGATGGGCTCTAAATCCTGACTAAGTCCTCAAATAAACCATTAATTGTAGAAATTCACACAACTGATTGGCTTTCTTAGGGTTCTTAGAGAAAAAGGGAAGGTTAGATATACCACTATAGTTGACTAAAACACTTGAATCAAGAGTAGGATTTTTAAAAAGATCAAACTTGCATGTCCTTGAATTCAAGCGATAATATTGCCCTCATATTAATATAGAAGTTGACTTGATCACAGAAATGACGATCTGTCCTGCTGGCACTGCCTATCATTCTCTGTCACCTGTGATCTACCTGTGTAGTTTCCCAATTTCCTGGAGGCAAAACTGAAAGTGACTGCGACAACAACAACAACAACAGCAACAGCAGCAACAGCAACATGGCTCCCAAGGCCCTGTTGGAAAGTAAGGTGTGCAAAGTCGCAGGCTGTTGGAGGAGCGAGAGTTTGTGGACAGCCGATAAGCAGAAAGGCCACGCCAGGGGTCAGCATATAGTCACGGCATACAGTCAGATCTCGATTAAGATAGGAGATGGTGGGCCAGTGTGATAAGAGCCGACAGACCTAGTGATGTGATATCAGTGATGGGGCTGCAGCTGAGATGCAGGGTTCGATCAAACTTAAACTTTTTTGCAGATCATGTATTTTTTTTATTAGAGCCTATTATAATTCATCATTCTAGTATGGGTTGTGTTTTACAGAAAGGCAAAGCATTTGTCTTCACTTTGTTTGGAAGAACATTTTCTTTAATCTCTTCCAGATAGGAATGCCTTCATTATGAAATGTTACATGGCTGTTGAGCGAAGTAGATATTAATGAAAACATGTTCAGAAAAGTAAGCTATTTTGTTATTTCATCATAAAGTCTTAGTATCAGCTCATTGCAGCTTAACATTTCTTCTCAAATAATGCAGCAGTGCTTGTTCTCTCCACTAACATAGACATTTGATATGAAGTTAACAAAACAGGTCAAGTGAGGGGAAAAAACATCCTTGGTTGCAGTTTATTTGCCAGCAGCTTCCCTGCAGGAGTCCACTGTATTTTTCCCATGAGCTGTTCACTCCATTAACACACCAGGCAGTGCTTTGGCCTGCACTCCCACTCCTTTGGCTCTCTCTCTTCTCCATTTCTAGAATGATGCTCTGTACTTGACCATCTGGGTAGATCTGCTTAAAAAGGACCTGTCAGTTCAACTGTTCCCAAGTTGAATGTGACTGACATAACAGTAAGCAGTGTAATAATACTGAAAATAGTATATTATTATGATGACTTTGCAAATACTTTAAATTGAACATGTGCTTAATTTGCTATATCAAAACCCAGATCAGTTCCCTGGATTGCAATTACAGAAAGAAGTGATTTCTAAATTCACTCAGCTCCACATTGGAAAGTTTTGCAAAGTATTAGAATATTTCCCCAAAACTCTTAACAGCCTCAGTGCCATGCACACTTAATTCTCCATTGTCCAATTTTATGAAATGTCTTACCCTTATAACATTTCATTGGTAGCCAAGAGACCTGTTAAAACTTCTTGTTAATGTAATATTAACACATTATACGAGCTCACACTGGAAGCGTGTATGCTTACAATTAATAGGGAATGCATTGGAAACACATGACCTGACCAGCAAAGAAAAACATTTGACTAATCTTACATCAAATTTAGATGGGAAAAAGACATTTGTTATTTTAATAATGCTCTCTGCACTCCTTCAATGTAGCATAAAGAGAAAGAATGGTAGGGGCGTTAAAATAGTCTAGTTCTTATTTTCTATTCTTGGTGAATATTAAATATTAATATATTTGAACCTATTTAGTCCCTAGTTGTTTAAAGCTGGAGGTTTCAGTTTCATTTTATATGGCGGTAATCTAAGAGATTAGTCCCCAGTATTGTCCATTCTCTCACAGCCAGCACTCTAGCTATATAGTATGTTTGCCAGAGCTATTTCATACACAATTGGACTGCTATTTAATAGCCCGTGAAACAGACACAGAAAGAAAGGTGGAAAATCCCCAGTATTTTAAATTTTCTATGAATATTAGAGCATTATGACTTTGTTGTAACGTTAACTTGTCTTTAACCGTCGCCATCAATCCCCCAGCTATAAGCAATGAGCCATTCGCCATTATGCAGCTTGTTAGCAATGTCCAGGCTGTGTAATTACCTGTGTCAACAGCAATGATTGTCTTCAGTGACAGATTATTCATCACTTCATAATTGTAGAGGTTGAAAGAAGGATTGTAAGCTCTTCTAACACAGCCCTGGACAAAAATTATCATGCTCATCCACTTCTCCTAGTTGCACAGTTTAGACTAGATCAAGTGTTTGTTCATGTCTACAGAGGCTTGTAAACTACTGTTCTGATGAAACAAACAAACATAAGGGTTTCATTTTAAGGCCATCAGATGAGTAAAAAAAAAAATCATGATTTCAGTACTGCAGTATAATATGATTGTTTTTCTTGTCTCTTTCAGCTGTTGCTTGTCCAATTCCCACATATGAATAGCCAATAAAACCCCTCAAACCAACAGGTAGGTTTATTAGATCACTGCTGGCTTGTGGGGCTGAGTGATGATATTGAAAAGGAATTTTAGCAGTTTGATAAGAGTCAAATCCCATGTGCCAGCACACAGCCAATGGAGGCAGCGAGAAACAAGCTTTCAGATCAAACAGCTTTAAAGAGTGTTTAGAAGTTAACATTTGCCATATGTGTTGTGTGTGAGGGAAATTACAATTAGGTGCTGACTGTTGAATGTTTTCCTAGGTTAAGTCAGAGAGTGGCAAGATTATCACATAGAAGATGAGACCAGATGAGGAAGTGTGAGAAAGTGGTCAGATCCATCATCGCAGCAGACAGTCGCAGAGCAAGGAGCCCCCCAGGGAAGAAACATTGATAAAAGTTATGAATGAACAAAAGGACAACTGTGTATTAATTAAATGCCAAGGGCAAGGTCTTTGAGGTTGATGGAAAGCTCTGTGACGTGCGAGGCTGTATTTACGAATATAATCGCTGGACTTCATTCCAGCTATCTCTCAGCCAAACAAGCTCCCAGATCCATTTGCAAATGATTTACTGAATATTGTAATAAATCTGCGAAAGACAAGTGCTCTTTGTGAGTGAATCTTTTACTAAGAGAAATAATTTACACATCATTATATTTAATATAATATTCAGAATTTCTTTTCAAGAAAATATTATCTGTTGTTTGCTGAAATTAGTTCATAAGAATCAGGATACAATGTTCATTTTTGCTTGCATTGAGGTTTTTTGATTCAGCTCATTACAACTGAGGTCATGTTTATTTGCAGCAGAAAAAAAACAACGCAACAACTGAATCATAGGAATGTGTCGCTGATTCTGTAACTGTGTTAATATATTGCATTTCCTCACAGCAGGGACCCTGTAGCACCACGGACCTATGAGGTGGCTCCCAGGGGGGCCCATGCAGTAAATCTTCTGTGTTGCTTTCACAATTTAAAGCACCAAAGCAGTGCAAAAAAACATAATGATTATTCTGAAATAACTATTCTGTTTGCACAAACATGCATTTTTGCAGCAAGTCACATGTTTGAGTGTGTGTGTGTGGGTGTGTGAGAGATAGATTTGTATGTTACAGAGGAATCTATCTATCTATCTATCTATCTATCTATCTATCTATCTATCTATCTATCTATCTATCTATCTATCTATCTATCTATCTATCTATCTATCTATCTATCTATCTATCTATCTATCTATCTATCATCTAAATAGTGCTATGTAAGGTCGCCTGTTTTTTTTTTAAGAGCTTCTTTTGGGCTTGTTCTCATAGACCTGGTCGCTTATTTGTCTCGCGAGATCTTGAAAACCCACTGATTGTCCCGCATCTTCACCCCGCATCCCTGAGCTGCTGCATCCCCTCTGCATGCTCTGAGATACGCTTTCCTGGACAACACCATGCGCAGAGCTCTGTAAAGCCGGGACCTTATTTCTATGCAACGTGCTTGCCTGGTTTTGCAGTTAAAAAAAAGTTAAAAAATAACGGCTTTCGAGTCATTTTGTTAAGGATATAATAATGATGAGGTAAGAGCTTCCGGTCGCCATTTTTCCCGGTTGTTTCACGGTTATGGGGTGAATCTGCATGGGCATAATTTAGCCGTAAGAGTCGCTGTTTGGACGGATGCTGGTGGCGATATGTTCATGCCACACTGTTCAGAGTCGGGTGATATGTCGGGTAGAAAATGGTCCTCTGATGGGTATGTAAGGTAGCGTTTACAGCTGGAGGCTGTTGTTGACCTGCTGCTAACTAACTAGCCTTTTAACTATGGCCAAGTTGAGCTAAGTTAGCATTGGTAGGGATGATAAACGATAATACACCGCTCTCTAATTAAAATTACAAAAGGCATAATATGGTTGCTTCTGTCTGTGCAGGAGCCCTCTAGCAAGTAGTCGGTGTTAACGTAGCAAACAGCTAATGTAACCTACCTGTAAAATGGCCTGGTTGGGTCGCACTTAGCTAACGTTATTTGTTAATGTTAGCTGGTACAAGGTGAAATTAAACAGTCTCGTACTTTTCGTGACACAAAGTCGACATGCAGTGATGGACTCTTGCTTATTACGGCATTGGGCTTTTATAAAGTCACGTTAAAAACGGAATGTAGACATTATTAGCCAGGCTAATGCTAGCTGCCCGGTCAGGTCTCATCATAACCATGCCTCACCCTAGACAGCAGCCCAGAATCATTGTCAACCTACTTTTGCTGTTAAGGCACTGCTCTTGACATTTGCTTTAACCTTACAACAAACACGTCTTCCCACGGGAGTAACACATTATTGCAAGCATTACGTGTATGTTTATTATAAATCCAGTCTCACTAATGTAAAAACAATCAATAGCGCCTAGCAGAATCATCTCTGTCTGATGATGGTGTGCAGACTGCAGCCTCCCCACAGACAAGGACACAGATACCACAGATGTAGATACACCCGTACAAGCTGTTTGGTGTTCATATGTTTGCAAATGAGAAATTGCTTGGCATCACCTCTGTTGTCAGCTTCTTTCAGTATATATCACTCACAGGCGTGCATATATACATGTTTTTTCATATTAAAATGTTAATAAGGAATATAGTTGTGTTGTAGGTGTATTAATGATCAATTTTAAAGACAAAGTTAGTGGTGTTTCAATGAGATAGGTCACAGCAAAAAATAAGTACTACAAGTTGTGCCAGATCAAGGTGACATTGTCCTTTTTTAGCCTTCATTTATCCCTAGATGTCTCTTGTATCAGCACTACACCTGAAATGAGGAAGATAAAACCCCTGTACACACCATCTTGTACATTTGGCTGGCATGCAGTCAGTTTTACTGCAGTAGTTGGCTGCTAAGTACCCAGCTCTAGGGCCCTTTAAAGTCAATGTGGGGATATAAAAGGCTTACATTGTGGCCTGAAGGCATTAAATATGTCTTTCTGCAGTAGAAAAGAAAAAAACAGCATTTTGCTTGATCTACATTGTGGACAATTACTGTATTCATGACCTTTGCATGCTACACTTGATTAGGCCGTGCCTTTTGCCACCGTGAATAAGAATGCACAGTAACCTTTTCATGTGATTTTGCGAGTAAAGAACTTGACAGGGCCCCAACATTTTTTGCACTGTATGTTCCATGCCTTTTTATGTTTGCTTTGATTGTGTTTCACATGACAATTTCTAGGCTAATATTGTTAGACGTGTTCCTTTCCAATATTCAGGTCATTCGAAGTCATGTTGTGCCTCTGCCGGAAGCTAAATTGGATAGTTTGAGCGGCAGTGCGCCTAATGCACCTTCCTCTTACAGGCGTGACTGTGACCGGGACAGAGAGCGTGATGAGCGGTCGAGGGACCGTGACCGGGACAGGGATCGAGTCCGTGACAGGGTGAAGTCCTCCGGGGTGCCCAACAACCCAATCGCAGGCAGTGGAGGCTTCTTTAAGCAAATGCCCTTTCAGCAGCAGATCAACCCCTTTACCAACCTGCCCCACACACCACGCTACTATGAGATCCTCAAGAAGCGACTGCAGTTACCTGTCTGGGAGTACAGAGAGAGGTTCACTGAAATCTTGATGCGTAACCAGTCTTTTGTGCTGGTAGGAGAGACCGGCTCTGGAAAGACCACCCAGGTAGAAAGGCAGAATTTTGTGAACTGCTGTAATACCAGCACATTAAGATGCCCTTAAGTTGTCAGCTGCCTCTTAAATAACTTTTTTTTTTTTTTTTACATTTACTTGACTGATATGTTTCAATTTAAATGAAAAATACCAAATCTGCAATAAAATTGTTATAATAATAATAATAATAATAATAATAATGATAACACAGAAAACATGGTGCAATGACCAGATGATGCATTTTAAACAGATTGTCTCTAGAGTTGCAAAATCTGTAGTTGTTATGGTTATTTTAAGTTCTTTAAAGAGCTGGTTGTCTGTTTTTAAAAATGTGTTGGAGAGATTAGATTAGAGTAAATCACTGATTGAGCCTTGGCCTCCTCCTGAGGGAAATACAAACTATCTTCCAAACATAGCTTGTTAAATTAATAGGGGGGAATTTTGTCAGTGCTTTCTGCCTTGATGATGCTGAAAAACAACTTGCACCAACTGAAAGATATAGAACATTTTCACCAACACAGTGGCTAAATCTGTGAGAGGGTGTTTGCTGCAGTACATCTATGGATTTTTAAGGACCTGCGGTGATGTAGCAAGGAAAAGTAGTCAGTGATGCTTTTTAAAAGTTTAAAAATGTATTGTTTATTGAAATTTTGAGCGTTTAGTATTGTATTTAGCCAGAAAAAACGCAGGAAAGCACACGCTGCCTCACTCAGTTTGCTCACTTTGAACTTTGATTGTGATTTTTTTCTCACAATTTTCAGGGAAAACACATTTTAAAACAAACTTCCTTTATGCCATTTACTTCTTGTCTTGATGCAGACAGAACAAACAATACAATCAGCACTGGTAGAAAACTGTCCCATCAACTAATGCAAATGCAGCTGAAATCTTTGTCATGAGTATCAATTAAAATCATAATTGTAAAACAATTGCACAGCTCTACCGAGCACAAGTGATGATCAGCATCAGATCCTGTAAGTGCTAAAAACACATTTTTAGTCTGTCTGTGAAATGTTTACCTCTTCCAAACCTGTCATTTTTGCTCTTCTGATTGGTTGACATTTCAATGACTGGTAAGATTTGAATCATCTCTTAAGGGTAGTCATCCGAACCTCAAGCTTAATATAGTGGAAGTAAGATGCTCTATATCGAGGCTTCTCTTTGCAAGCTGCCTCTTGTTTTTAAGCTGTAAGTGAAGGGCTCCCAAGTGACCAAGTTAACTTTGAAGGACATGGCAAACTATAAACAATCTCCACAAACCAGTGCTATGCAGTCTTTTGAGGAAAACATGTTTTATTGCAGTAGTACAGTAACAGAGATATTAGCATCACGTTATTGAACTTATTTGGCCCAAACATCTCTTACCAAAGTTTATAATGCTATAGGGTGTGGCAAAATATACAAAAAAATAATCTGCTAACAATAGATATATCAAAGGCAGGATATGTCATGTCATATGAAATCTTAAGTGCAATTCAACCTCAGTCATTGCTAGGCTTGATGATATTAATCAACTAGTCAGAGAGAGGATAAAATATTACAGTTGGAAATAAGAACTAATGATTCAAGAACTTTGCAGTCAAACACTATTCCCCTTTTTAATTCTACTTTTTGTAAGCACTCTCTTCAGTTCTAACACCATCTCATTTGTCTGTCAGATCCCTCAGTGGTGTGTTGAAATGGTGCGGTCAATGCCGGGACCAAAGAGGGCAGTGGCCTGCACCCAGCCCCGGAGGGTGGCAGCCATGAGCGTCGCCCAGAGGGTGGCTGACGAGATGGATGTCATGTTGGGCCAAGAGGTGGGCTACTCCATCAGGTTTGAGGACTGCAGCTCTGCCAAGACTGTGCTCAAGTAAGATGGCTGTTTTAAAAATCTGACTTTTTCTCAGCTCACTTTATAGGAAAAACACACACATGTATCAAGAGGAGTAGATAAGAGTAGGAGCTTATCTAATCAGTTTAATAATCTAATGAGGGCGGGTTATTGCTTTAATTTGAAGCAGCGTGTTATTCAGATAATTGTGGTGTACATCGTGATAAAAAACCTGCATCTCTTCTTTTCGCCCAGGTACATGACAGATGGAATGTTGCTGCGGGAGGCCATGAACGATCCCCTGCTGGAGCGCTACGGTGTCATCATCCTGGATGAGGCCCACGAACGCACATTAGCTACAGACATCCTCATGGGTGTCCTCAAGGAGGTGGTCCGCCAGAGGCCTGACCTCAAGGTATAAACAGTCCACTTAATTATCGTAGTCATTTAAATGTAAAGTAAGTCCTGAAATCTTAATGCAGACTAGCTACTTATTCTGGATAATTGGCGTCTACCTCCAGTTTTATTTTGTTTTACTTCTGGGTTCACTATTGAAAGTACTCTTGACAGTAGTCTGATTTGTCTCCACAGATATGTCCCAGTTAGTGCCAACAAAACATTGTTAAAGCCCTAAATATTACTTTCCCCCCCCCCCCTCCAGGTTAAGCTTAGTGACAGCCAGTGTTTATGTCCCTCTTCTGTCACTCCTCCCTTTTGTCACATTTTTCCTGACAGTGTCCCCATGTTTGACAGCTGTGTATCTGCTGAGGAAAGAGAAATGTTGCTGTTAGGCTCAGAAATGCACATCTATTCTGCGCCGCAGCGCTAGCAAAGATTGCTTCCAGAGTCAGCCCCAATTTAAGCCTATCAACCAGGGGAGAACACAGCAACGTGTCGGTTAGGAAAGGGGGTGGGGGATGGGGGATGGGGCGTAGAGGCAGGCAGAACTTTTATAGCCAGACTGTGCCAGACATCATTCTCATAAAGCAGATGGATAATGACTAGTTGTTTGTCAGTGTTGAATCAAAGGTTAGATTGTTGTTGGTGGACTGTTAAATGAGGTCTAGGTTATTGGGAATGATCGTCCACCCAAACCCCTCTATCTCCTTCATCCCGATCACTTCTCAAATTTGAAAGTTTAATTTGCCCTGATTAAGAGCAATTATGATGCCTCGCAGAGCGTAAAGCGAAATGCCGAGACACTGGCCCCTGAAAATGTTTGAGAGGGGGAAAAATGGAAGACGCGTTTCCCATCAGAATCCTAATGTGCTCTATGTAATGGCTCTGGAGAGAACACTGTATTCCCAACATCAGGAACGAGGACTGTCGTGGCTCTGTCAGTGACTTGGAGTCTAATGCCATGTTCTAAACCATAGACCATCTTCTATAGCTTATTGCACACTTCATCTTTTCTTTTTCCGTTCTGTATTATTTGCACACCTATCCACTTGGTATGTGTCTTTATCACCTATATCCTGTATTATCATAAAGACATATATGAAATGTTACCTCATTTGTGTTGTGTTCACTCCCATAATTAAGCCTACCACGATATATTGTCCCAGAAATTATCGCGATAAATGATATTATTGTCATTTGAAGACCATTTTATGCCACTAATATAATGATAATAGCATAGTAAAGCAAGGCGGGCCTGGGGTTGGGATTGAAGAGATCCTGTCCATATATCATACGATAAGTCAATGTATCGACATCATGATGTTAATTACATTGTTGTCCAATAATTTGCCTACACATAATCACTGCAGTCATTTACAGTCTGTTGCTTAACCTTTTATCATTATCTTTCCCTTCACCTATTCTTTAAATATATTGCCCCTTACATACTCCTCTTTAATCTCTCTCTGTTCAGGTCATTGTCATGAGTGCCACGCTCGATGCCGGTAAGTTCCAGGTGTACTTTGACAGCTGCCCATTGCTGACTATCCCTGGACGCACACACCCCGTGGAGATTTTCTACACACCCGAACCGGAGCGTGACTACCTCGAGGCCGCCATCCGCACTGTGATCCAGCTCCACATGTGTGAGGTAGATGAAGGGGACGTTCTGCTCTTCCTCACCGGACAAGAGGTACAACTTCCTAGGTTTTAAATGATGTTTTTTTATTTTTTATTTTTTTGCATGATTTTGGACTGTGTCCCTCTTGCAACCATAGCCATAGGTTGCGGTTTTAGATTCATCATCATTATTGTGGAAGATTTTATCATGGCAAATATTGAGGCCATTTTATTACCCAGGCTTACGTTTCAGTTTACGGGAATGTCATAATTCATAATGGTTAGCTGACTAATGATTTAGCTGAATCTTGTAGCGGATCTAGAGATCACATCTACGAGAGAAATAGACTTCCTCTGCACACTGATCTAAGCTTTCAGTTTGTGTTTAATTAACAAGATATCACCTCTGACTAAAAGATGTGGAGTCAACTGAACAGCGTGCAGATTCTACTGTGTTCACTCTGTCTTTACCGGCTGGGTAGCTAACGCTAACTAGCAGCTGTCTGTAGGTATCAGACTGATCTCTTGTCAACACAAATGCAAACAGCGCATATGAATTAAAGAGCAGACTTTCAGATTCTGCCGCCTGTGCTCACGTTGATCATTAAAGTAGAGCCTTCTGACTAAGTCAAAATGTCAGGTACTGATGGTCCATGTGCTGCTGTATTAGATAGCATTAATTTTTAAAGCACACATTATGTAGAAGCTCTTGTTAGTGATCAACTGTTGCGAATGTAGGCCTAAAAAATACCCAGGATGAACTGAGAAGAGCTTTATACAAAATTAGTAGTTATCTTATGTAAGTGAGTCAGGAATTGAAGGTAATCAATTCTAGACATTGTGAATCCAAATCAAATACTTGGCGTTTGTGCTCGATTTGTAAAAAAAAAAAAAAGGAATTATCACAGCTGTCTGGGTTTTCTGTTTATCAACCAATCGTTCCATTAATACATGTTTAATATTATTTATGTCCAAACAATTAAGGTTTTAAACCCAAGCAAATATTTTATACACTTCCCAAAGTTAAAAGTTACACACGCTGTCACATGAAGACGTGCATGCTCTGCACAGGAAATGATTAATAATTGCATAATTCAGATGGTTAATAAAAGATGTTAATGCACGTGACTGCGCCTGTTTGGGAACCACCAGGATTTGTGCAGCGAGGAGGAGGAGGGTGGGGGGGTGGACAGCAAGGAGTGACCCAGATTCTGCCCTTCCCACGGATCTCTGAAATTAAGTCATTTATTATTTTTTTCCCTCCCTGCAAATGTTGTCCACTGATGTGTAATGGAGGGCAGGGTTCATGCCCAAAATGATGAATTTGGTCACAGCTGGGTGGACACACACACACACACACACACACACACACACACACACACACACACACACACACACACACACACACACACACACACACGCATACACACACGCATACACACACACACAAAAAAGCACCAATAAATGTTTCAATCTCCTGATCATTGGACAGGAGAAGCCTGTCAGAGCCAACAGCGCCTGTGCTGCTATGATTATTCTCTCACCACTCTGACAAAACGCTTTTGGAGACTGATTGACTGATTTCGACCACAAGTGATTACTTGTGGTCGAAAAGGAGAATGTAACCGGTGTGAACAAGGAACAAATTGCTCCGAGGATTTAAATGACATGTTAGACTTTATCGCAACATACACTTTAGTGTCACAGTACAGTTCTTTGATCTTGAGAAGGAATCTACAAAAATAATCTCACATTGTGATTTTCTGGCCTCTATCCCTTGTTGCGATGGGTTTATTAGCAGTAATGATTTGTCACTCAACATCAGCTGACTGTTGCAGTACACCTATGTCAGATCTCATTTGCCAAAGCGGGATCAATATGCAGCTTGTTACGAAGTCATGGAGGGCACTGTGTTTGAAGTAGCTTCCTTTGAGGGCTCGGTAATTGATTTTAGATTTAGTGGTATCCCGCCTGCTCAGATGACCAGAAACACGATAGCTGCTCCTTTATTTTGAATGTGTCAAAGTCTGGTGAAGTGTGTTTAAACATTTTCTGCAGTTTAGTCGTAATTTGTTGATTACATCTAATTGCATCCATACCCCCACCCACCCACTCACCTCCATCCTCCTCACACTGTGTCAAGCTAAGGCATTACTGAGAACACTCCATCGGTGAGTTTATTATCACCCCCTCCTAATTGGGTTAAAGAAGTTAATGTGTGGTAGGTCTGGCAGAGATGGGTGTTCAAAGGGTGCTGCAGCACACCCCTCGAGCGCTTCTTAACCTCTTCAGTCTCCCAGCAACTTTGATGTAGACTAATGATTGGGAGGCAAATCCATGGCAACGCTATAGACTCTTTTTATCTGACGGTTTAATTTATAAGAGACGAAAGCAAAATGCACAGGACTCTCTTCCTCCTTCTTACAGAGTTTTTTTTTCTTTTCCTGTGAGATATTCAGCTTCCACAAACAAATAGAACCGAAGCACCAACTCCAAACAAGAAAGTCGAAACTTATCACAGCTGTTGAGCAAAGATAAGTCCTAATATTTAAGCTTCCCCCTCAGCAGCTAACATCAAAACATGGGGATTGGAGGAGGAGGTGGGGGGGTGTTTGCAAGTCAAGAGGAGTGCCTAAATGTGTTGGTTATTAGCTTGGCTGTAGATTGTTGCTTCTGGGGTCGCAGGGAGAGCTGGTGGACAGGTTCCCAACACTGGCCAAATGCCCCTGTGTGTGTGTGTCTGTGTGCGTGTGTGTGTACACACCCACATACACACTCTGTCTTCATATCCCTAAGGGACAGACAGCCAGCTTGCTTCCAGCGCTTTGGCAAAGAGGTCCATTTTTTTTCCTCGATGGCAGCTGCTGCATCCAGAGGCTTGATAGGCTATTAATACCCAGGCTAATTTTACCAATCCATTCAGATTTACCGTTTTCCCCTTGTCAGTGTGTTGATTAAGAGGCACATGGCCATCAGCGGGGTTTGACTTAATGCAACCAACAAGGGGACAAACAGGGCTAATAACACACTTGCAGTCCAGAAGGAGGACAGGAAACATCACTGTGGTACTTTCTCATGTCAAGGCAAGTATCACTGGCTTGACACAGCAGTATAAATTAAGTCAGTCATGCTTCAGATAATTTAAAAAGAGGAAACAAAAATATCAGAGACATTTACAGGCTGTTTTGTTTGGCCCACTAAATAATGAAAAGTATGCATAAAGAGCTTTGATGTAACGCTTTATCTGTCCACAACCACCAGTAAAATCACTTGTTTGGAATCAGCGAGCTTGTGCATGAGCAACCTTGTGACACCCCCCCCCCCTTTTGTAGAAGTCGCTGCATTGCTGCCATGGGCCTGCAGGTGGTGCAACAGTACAGGCTGTAACGTGACACATAAAGTAACCTCTGCTTCATGAGAATAAAATGATATGTTGTTAGGAAAACAAAGAAAATGGTTCTTAACAGTGGGAGTTACTAGAGCTGTAGTAGCCGGTTTTGTTGTCTGAGGCTGTACCAGAAACAGTGTAAAACACAAGTATGAGCAGTTTCAATGTGCGTGTGTGCGTGTGTGTAGAAGAGGGTGAAATAAATCAAGTCTATGTTAATTAGCTAAGCGGGGGGAATGCCTGTGGAATATGTAGATTTAATATAGGCCCTTTGAGAACGGGCCCTAGCCTTGTGCTCACTATCATGCTTTTATTTTTTTATTTTTTTATTCCTGGCGCTACTCAGGTCCTCTGTCTGTCTGCCAGCCCACCGGCTCTAGAACGTTCAGCTTCACTAAACTGATCTGCCATGATTTGCCGCTGGTTATGCATCAGTGCTGCAGTCTCATCTCACATTCCCCTCTACAATGCTGCACTGTGGAATAATGAACCCTGTTTGAGTCTGTCTGCCTCTGAGTGTGTGTGTGTCTGTGTGTCTGTGTGTGCCTTCAGAGCGTGCGCGTCCATGTTTTCCATGATTGCTGCATTTGACAACAGAGCCACAGGGAGCTCAGCAAAGCATACTGCAGTCCAGGTTTAATTTCCTCCGTCAGATGGAGCGATAGTGAGAACAAATGTACTGTAGCAGGGAACCACGGTTTCCCCGGCCTCCTCCCCTCACCTTCCCTATCACCCAGATACGCCGCCATTGTTTATCCAGGTGTTGTTCAGAACCTGTTAGATTTTTTGCCGTTTTCGCACACACACACACACACACACACACACACACACACACACACACACACACACACACACACACACACACACACACACACACACAGTGACGCCCGGGTTAATTGTTGTGCCTCCATCTTTCAGGAAATCGACGAAGCCTGCAAGCGAATCAAGAGGGAGGTGGACGACCTGGGGCCTGAAGTCGGTGACATCAAAATCATCCCGCTGTACTCGACGCTGCCCCCGCAGCAGCAGCAGAGGATCTTTGAGCCGCCCCCACCTAATAAACCAAATGGTGCCATTGGAAGGAAGGTATAAGTGCCTCGCCGCTATAAAAACATACTCAGAGGGGGAGGTTGAAGCAGGTAGTTTGAAGGAGAGGGTGAGCGGAACGAGAAATTGAGTGGAGTTGATTCAGAAAGGACAGATGGGGGAATAAGGTGGGGAAAGGAAGAAAGCTGGAAGGTAGGGACTGAGAAACTTTATTTTATTTTTTCCCCCTCCTTTCCTCAGCTTTAGCGCAGAACTGACTCACACAACATATGCTGCTTTTGTCAGCATGCGATTCTCTGTTCTAAATTATAACTGGGGTATTACTCACGCCCTCTGAGCCTGAGGAAAGTACTGCATTCTCAGTCATTTTTATCTTTCCACTACATTTGCACAGCCGCCGCTGCTGCTCAGACAGGAGGCCTCTGCTGTCTGAAACCACGTGAAAAGGTGCATGAAAAAACAGGACTTCTTCAATCACTTTAATCTCAGGGGAATGGATGATCCTCTTATTGATGCACATACTAGACAATTCCTCTCTCTTTTTTGTGCGACTGTTTCTATTCGGATGGGCCAATCACCGGACTAGCAGCACCACCAGTGCTGCCACGCTGTTGGCCAGCGATCTGACAGAACATCAGAATGTTACCACTGCCAGCGAATGAGCAAACATTCACCCGCGGCATCTGATAGGGGACAGTGTTGATGAATGAGTCATCACTACAACCCCTCTAATTGAGGCCGATCAGGCTGACATACGAGCAGCGAAAATATTTATGGGCTGTCGAAGTTAAACACATTGCAAGGCTTTCAAAACGCAAAAGTATCATTTGACACGCCTTAAAATAGGGATCAAGTTTAGATTTCCAGTGCGGCACATGCTGGGGATTTCCTTTACAAAGTTTGGATCAAACATTTGACTCTAGCCCTCTTTCGCTTTTACTTCCTTGAGTTTGTATAGTTTCATCTCTTGTGTGTGTGTGTGTGTGTGGAAATATTCTTAGTGTTTGCCTCTGCTGTTCAGAGGGATATTGACATGAATCAGGAGCACTGTTACACAGGGACTAGCGTGAATATTACTTGGATCCAGCTTTATAAGGTTACATACATAGGTTTGATGTGATAGATCTAGAAGGAAAGCAGTGATATTCCAGTGTGATTGAGCTTCTTGGATAGCAGCGGTGCTGCAGGTGAGTATCATTAAGCAGCTTCTACCTGATTCCCACCATTAAGCGAACTCAGAAAAATAAAGCGAGTGCTGTGCTCAAATAGTGACCGACGCAACCGATGCCCCCCTATTTTTACCTCGAGATCAATTTGTCAGGAGCTCGTTGAATTGGTCAAGGTGGTCTCGAAAGTTGCCATGCTCGAAGTAAAATGTGCTTCTCCTCCATGACTGAGAGCTTCATTAAGTGAAAAATGCAGAGATGTCACCCAAGCCAGCCCAAGAGGAAGTAGTGAAAAAGAATTAAGGTTCGACACGTTTGCCGCCACGCATGCTAACGACTGCATTAAGAACCCCTCAATTAACATAAAGCACTAGCTCGTCATTTATCTGTTTCTCGAGGAAAGCCACTGATCTTCCTTTTTTTTTTGAACAGTTTAATCATTTAGAGCCAAGGCAGCAATTGACTAATTACAAACAAAGACTATAATCTTACTTTGCTTTCCAGCGTGTAGAAGATTGTCTCAATAAATGTGCTGCGATGAGTCTTAGGTTTGTTTTTAGCTTTGTCACGTTTGGAATATTCCCTCAAATGTCACTCGTGATTCTGCCTCATATCCATTTCAATGAGATTTGAACGCAGACGCGTCAACGCTGTCAAAGGCACGTTCTCCTTTTTCCCCAGTCAGGGGAAGGCTTTATTTGTCAACAAGGCTCTGTTCCCCAGCAGGGAATGTGAAAGATGGCTCGCGTTAGCCATAGTACTTGCTCTTCTGCAGGTAATAACCCAGAAATAACATGCAGAGATGATGCTCTAATGATATTACTGATGAAGAAGCCAGGATTATCCAGTGCAGCAACAGACTGGAAGGAGCCAGCCTGCATTCAGTGTAATGGCCCTAGCCTGGATAATCCTTCAGAATCAATGAAGTCAATGAGGCTACCCATATGATCATGAAATGTGAGAGGGTGTCATGTGTGGCATCTGCTGGAGCACCGACTGTGTCCCAACATGCAGGACAGTGGCAACCTCACCTAGTCCATTTTTTAACCGGACTTTGAAGCATTCCATGCCTCTCATTCCTCGCCGGGAGGCTGGTCGCTGGCATATAGTGTCTGTCATGAGACACTGTCCAATAGGCCAGTCTGTCCTTTTTTTCTTCTTTTTTTTTTGGTCAGGCTCTTTAATTTCAAACTGCCACAGTGTGGTTAATCAGTTTCACAAAGATATGATTCCTCTGTAGCTTGGGGACACTCACAGCCCTTTTCCACTGCAGGAACTTAACTACCTGTAACCTGGGGCTCCCCATAAACTAAACTTTTAGGAACCTTGTGAGTCTTTGCTACTATGTTCTTTCATGCATTTTCACTCTATTTTACAGCCCAGGATGTTTCTGACATGCACCATTTAAAAAGGCAAAAGCTGGACAGAGTAAGTCATTTTTATGTGATGTTTGGTAGGAGATTTAAGCAAGTGATTGTGAGACTGATAATAGTATAAGAAGAGGTTTTTAAAAGATACAAATAATACACCTGCAGAGATTGAAGGGCACAGCAGGGGCAGTTATAAGATGATCAGTGGCCCAAACAGATGTCCACTCTGTCAGAACATTTGATAGTTTTTCATTTTTCTCCAGCTGTGATCTTTATTTTTGAATTAATCATTTTTTTCATCTTTAAAAAAAACCCGAAACACTTTTTGTTTCTAAAGACTGCCTCCAGCTGTCTCTTAGCAGCCTCCGTGGTTCTTCCTTTTTTTTTACAGCAGTGGTTCTCCTGTTTATTACAGATTCACTAGTGAATGGTGGTTGCTGTTGTTACAGCGTGGTTGACAGCACTGCCAGCAACCCCAGATAGTACCTGGAGGGAAAGATTTAGTAAAAATTTAGTCTGAAGAATGCATCCTCAATGCAAGCTGGGAGCAGTGGAAAATAAAGCAGAGCCCTTAAAAACAGCCACATGCAATGTTACATTTCATTAGGATTGTGTAGTAGGAAAGGGTTATGAGTGTCCCTTGTGCCTCTGAACCTGAGCCTTAATATAACACAACTAGGCAGGCTGTTATTTACACAGCCTTTACCATTTTTATTTGTCTATCAACATTAAGCAACTCACATTTGTTATGGCGCACTAATGCCGATCAGATCTATTCAGCAATTCATCCAAGAAATGCATGAATAACAACCCAACCGTTTGCCTGATACTTCATATGGAGAACGTGTCTTTCGACAGGTGAATTACCCGAGGTCAGGGGCTGAATGAGGGGAGAAAGGCCCTCCCTGGCATTAATAACTCAGCAGTCAGGCATTCTCAGGCTGGAGAGAAATCCTCGCTTAAAAGGTGGGATTTAAAAGTCTCTGAGGCTCACAGCTTGAAGACAGCTGAAGAGGCACAGCTACAAAGGAAGTGTGTCAAGTGTGCAAAATTGGTTCTTTGGACCTGTATCAGCAAAGACTACAGAGAACTGTTTGGTTTTGTGCTTGGCATTTTGTCATGAAGACTACCAAGAAAGCAGACCGCTACCACCAAAACGACTGCTAAGGTCAGCCCACAGCGTGTTCCTATCTTAGTAGATGTTGAGCAAGTGAGCAAGTAAAAGAAAGTGTAGAGGGATTTCCCCCCCCCCCCCAACGCCCACTTGTATATTAAGCTATGACACTGGAGCGGCAGCTGCCAGCGGAGCGGGCCCACTCTGCTGGCAACTGCCAGACCAGTCGCAGTCTGAAGTACTGTGATGAATGGAAAGGGTTTCTCCGGCCAGTCGGCTTCCATTGTTATATAAGGAGAACTCACCCTAGTGGCGGTCAGGGTTCGCGTGCGAGCAGCTGCAAATCTTTTTCTTCTCCTCCCCCTCTTTGTGTATACGCTGACAGCAAGACGCCCATAGGGTGATGTGACTCATTTGAAACTTTTTTTTTTTTTTCTGATTCAGCTGTCATTTCTCATAGACGGCCTTGCTATAGGGGATAATTGTGATAGAAAAAGATCTGAGACTGAGATGGTGCGTGTTCACAGTTTCCCCACTTGCTTTATTTTGAAAATCCAAATAGCTTTTCATTTTGGTTGTTTTCTTCCACCTTTTCCAGTATGTCTCTGCATAAAGACGGTTAACAATAATGACTGCCCTGATGCTAGAAATTGCTGCCATACCAACCTCATGCAACACTAAATATTAGATGTATACTGTTAAATCTCAAAACATGGTACTGAACCATAATCAGCTTACTGTGTTATCAATGTCCTATAACTTTCAAAACGTGTCAAACCAAAATTGCTGCAAACATTTGCAGGGCCTCTTGTCTCTGACGTTTGAAGCACAGCTTTGTAAGAGGCAGCATGGCGTAGCACACAGCAAGAGCCAATCACAGACAATGAGCCATGCACAGTCGGCATGTCTGCAGCGCTCCAAATTTTGGAGGCATTGGCTCGGGTTCACACGAGAGATCTACAGCAGCCTTTATTTTGGGGGGGAAAGATGCTCACTCACTCGCTCACTCTCAATGTGTTAAAAAGCAGGCCACCTGAGAGGAACTATTACATCAACTATTTTCTGTGATTTTGAAAAGCTGTGGGAAGAGATGTCCAAAAGAGGGAAGCTGACATCTTAACAAAACCAGCAGCGGGCTGAGGACAGTCAGACAGACCCCCAACCTCACAGACTCACGCACTCATTCATGCACACACACACACGACAAATACATAACAGAAAAAAGCCAGAGGAAATGCATTTGGATTGGACATTGAGCACCAAACCAGCTCCCTGCACAAATGCCGTTGATAGCACATTGAACATGATTGCAGAAAATGTTATGGTGCTCTCCTGTTGGGTCACATCAGACTGCTTGTGTACAGTTCACCACAGTGACATTTCTCCAGCCGCCTTCAGTCAAACTGCTCACATCAGAGAATGTCTTTCAAGTATGAGAAAAGCTGAGGTCTGTACCTGTTTGTCTCTCTTCTAACGGATTTCCAAACCGCTCCACAAAGTTGTGTTTGTTTGGGTGAAAGTGTCACATTATGATTCTTCAAGGCACTTCAGTGTGACAGTCCAAATTTAGTACTGCACTTCGGTGTGTTACTGTTTCCCTAGAAGAATTTATCTTTATTCCTAAAATTGTTGAGTCTGTAATTGAGTGCGTTTATGTGGGAATGAAACTTCCGAATAAATGATGATACATATAATACGCTTAAAATATTTAGATGTTTGGCTTAACAGTAGAGTTTTGTCATTCCTTCCAGACACCCGCATGTAGATCATTTCTTAACATAGCTGGTCTCATTTCCACAGGTCGTCGTGTCAACAAACATCGCAGAGACGTCCCTGACCATCGATGGCGTGGTGTTTGTAATTGATCCGGGATTTGCCAAGCAAAAGGTTAGCTTTTCTGTCAAACACACACACACACACCATGCCTTCTCCCACTACTCTTTATCTGCTCCGATCATCTGCCTCTGTTGCCTGAGAATCCCCAGATAAACACAGCAGTGCACACCTGACAGCGGCAAAGATGGAAAAGCCAGTTATTTATTCCTCTGACATTTCACCAGCCCGGAGCCAAGTCATACACATGGCGCATGAAGAGATTATATGTGCACTATGATGGATTTTGTGTATGTGTTAGTATAATTTTTTTTTTATAGCTACTGTAGTGTATTCTGCAATATGTGTATGAACTACTTTTTTAAAACCCTCCACAAAAAGCTAGATTTAGCGTAGGCTGAGCTCTGATTCTTCTTTTCCCTCTCCCTCTCAGGTGTATAACCCTCGTATCAGAGTGGAATCACTTTTGGTGACGGCCATCAGCAAAGCCTCAGCCCAGCAGAGGGCAGGTCGCGCCGGACGAACACGCCCGGGGAAATGTTTCCGCCTTTACACCGAGAAAGCTTACAAGACAGAAATGCAGGTAAGAAAACAATGATCAGAAATTGTACAAGTTGTGAAAACAGCTGATTGATTCTCACATATCACATCTTCAAGGCTGTGCTAGTCGAAACATGAACATTTTTTGAGTCTGTCTGAATCACAATTTCACATTCAATTAAAAAAGATTAACTTAAAGTCACATTATCAGAAAAGGCAGAAAGTGATTCACCCAGTCTGATCACCACTCCTGTCAATTTAAGAAGCCATGTGTGGACAATTTTTGGATTTCCTTCCAGTAAAAACAGTCAAATTAAACAGAACACTGAGTGATCAGTGCAGAGCTGCAGTATGGAGCTTGAACACAGAGCTCCTACTCATGCTATCATCTTGGCTTACAGTGCATCATGACCCAAATAACACATCATGTATTGATGTTAACAAGCGCATACCAACGTGGGTTTATTTATAATTCAGTGCAGTTTAGTAACAATGTATAGTAAATATTAATAATGAGCTTAATTTATTTTTATCTTAAAAATGATAAGGAATAAAATTTGAATTGGATTATAGAGCAAGACTGACAGCACTTTTCTTTAATGCCACAGGCACTGTGTATTTCCCCCCAGAGAAGCCTTTTGACTGTATTATGCAATATTTGCTCTTAGTACTACATACTTTTCTGTTCATCTGAATTATAATTTCAGGAGCTCAGTGCGAAACCACACTGCCTCCACACTTCTTCATAACCTGTGCTTACGACAGAGCCACCTTGTGACAGATGAACCTGCAGAGGCCCAGTTCTCCATTTTAACAGGCTAATTCTTTCACGTCACGCTGAGTGGCAAAGGGAATTTTTTAAACAAGTTAAATAGCCCTTCAAATGCCCTAGACTCGTGGTCTCTGTTCACGTTGACATATGAGCGATGCATGAGGAGATAATAAGCACCCTGACTAATTCATTTTGAATTGTTCCAATGGTCTCTCCTTGGGTGCCTTTTTTTTTTTTTTTTTTTTTTTTAAACAGGACAACACATATCCAGAGATCCTGAGGTCTAATCTGGGCTCAGTGGTGCTGCAGCTGAAGAAGCTGGGTATTGATGACCTGGTGCACTTTGACTTCATGGACCCACCAGGTTAGTGTAAAAAATCTGTGTTTTTGATATCAAATAATATTGAGATCTTGATTTTGATCAGAGTCATCTGAATCAATACAAATGCAGTGCTGTAAAATCTGCAAACATTTAGAGGAACTGTGGTTGTTTAATGTACAATATGAAAGCTGGGTTGGCTGTGTCACTCGAGAGCTCAAGGGGGGGGGGGGGCAGCAGTGGCAAAGCAAAGATAAAATGATCTCGGCACAATCAAATACTGCAGACTGAATGTTTGGAGATTTGAGGATAAGGGCTCTGACAGACATGGTTTACACAGTTAGCAGTTTTTATGAGGAGTATTTCTGTTGAAGTGGGAAAAGACGGTGATGTGTTCAGTTTCTTATACATCTGAATCATGCTGGATTTATCCCCCCAAAAAAAGCCATATCTCATTGAGGTGCCAACTTATGGCGTTCTCCATGAGAGTGTATGTTCCTACATCTTCCCAAGGAGACCACCCCTCCTTTTTCCCATCCTTAACCTCCCCCATTCCCTCCCTCCTTTCTCTTTTTCTCACCATAATATAGTTTTCATCTCACCTCTGAGATTAAACCCATCTCTCCCCGTCCACTGTGGCAAACGCCATTTTGAGAATGAAATTGGTTACATCAATAGCGGCGCTATCACCTTGGCTATTGCCTTCTCTTTATATTCCTCCAGTGAAACGCGACTGACCTCCACCACCATCCCCAGGTTTCTCACAAAATGCGAGGGGTAAGCGTCAACATATCGGATTGGCCTTGTCCACCGAGGCTAACTGGGAACAGTGGGGCGAAGGGATAGGGGGAGGATTACCCTTTTTTATTTATTTGATCCACCGGTGGCGGACAGAGGGCCTCCTAACTAGCTCCTGAGCACATTGGAAGCTGGAGCTAGTTCAGTGAAATGAATGAAGTCTTTGAGTCTGTGCGAGTTCCCGGGCAGGTGCTTTATAATATCTAGTTACAGCGGATCAATTTTGATACGCTGTGTCAAAGGCGCACCTCAGTGTGAATGAACAGGTCAATGATGTGTGATGGAGTCAAGAAATGGAAGAAGACGACTTAGATTTTAGGTTTTTAGTTGGAACTGCTTTGTTAATCAGGATTTTTTTTTAATCCTAAATGTGTTTCACAGTTGAAAACTCTTTGCAATAAGCAACAGTGTTAACTGTGATGAAATTAAAGAGAAATGGATCTTATTTTAGCCTCAAACACCAGAATCTTGTTCCATTTGAGTTTATCCATAATGTTAACAGAAACCTTGATTTTTCCTTTTTTACTGTGGAATGCCTCCCCCCCTAAATAATCCCCCACACACACACACACACACACACACACACACACACACACACACACACACACACACACACACACACACACACACACACACACACACACACACACACCGCCCCTCACCTTCTTCCTCGCTCACTAAACACAGGAGCGACAGTGTGAGCCAGCCAACCAAATGGAAACTCCAAAAGAAATCAGTAGCGATTTACACACGGACTTGGCTGGGTGGGATTCATTTGCCTTGTGACATTTTCAAAGAAGTACCTTTCAGAGCCAATGCAGTTTAATGTACCTTTAGCCTTTCGTCTCATTGATTTGGCCCTTGGTTAATATATCGGATTCTTGTGTGTTGAGGCAGTCAATACTTACTTTCTGATGAGCTGCGTTGTGTATAGATTGAATTTCCACACTGGTTCATCATGCTAGCAGTACTCTGGAAATCAGATTTTCACCTTTTGTTCAGCCCCACATGAGCCGTCGGGGTGGTAAGCAATCCAGGTCGGCACTTACTTTTTGTTTAAAAAAAAAAAAAAAAGTAGCTTTGATGCCCCAAATCAATATTTGTTAATCATAAAGAAATGCCTCCCTGCTGTCTGAAATTGAATTTTTTTTGGAGGAGCACTTGAGAGAAATGAAAGTGAGTACGGCAGCCGGCGCTTGAAGCTAATTTTCAGTTAACATGCAACTGGTCATTAGGCTTCAGCTCTCGGGAGCCAAAGGTCAATAATTGCATCTGGAGGAAAAATCTTTTAACCAAACGGTGGAAGCCTTTTGTGTTGAAGCATTAAGTAGAAAGTTCCCCCTGTAATTGCATTAGTTGTTTAGGATTGCCCGAGCGGAGGATGAAAAATGAGCTCTGCCATGATTACTTCTCCGCTAAGTTGCTGTCTAGCGTAACTCCAGCCATCACATACCAAGAAACTTCTAATTTTGATTCTCCTCATGCTCCCTGCCACCATCCCCGCCCCTCTCCTCACCCCCACCACCCTTTGTTTGAGTGTCTGTGTCTTTTCTTAACTCACATTTGTCTTCCATTAAAGGTCCAAGTAGAGCAGGTGTTGCAGCTCTATTGTTTTATCAGCTTTTCTCTTTCACTTTCTTCACTATTAGTGTTGGAGCTGTGATATAAGGTTACAGATATTCCTCATTATGGAACCATAAAATGAAACCAGATTATGTTGCAAAAAGCAGGATTATGCCCAGCCAAACACTACTGAACCACATGATACTGATTGTTTCCCTAAAAGTTTTAGGCTAAAAATCCCACATTGTTATTATTATTATTATTTTATTTTATTTTATATTTTTTGCAGTGATAGTTTTTCCATGATTTTGAATGTTATTATGTATGTTTAGCAACGTTAATAATTATAATAAATAAGTAAACATAGTTTTTAAATGCCCAGAAAAACTAATTTAACATTTTAGCTTTTGCCCCTTAATGTTTAATGCTAAAGTAGACACACTTATTGTTTAGTGTTGAAAGTGAAGTTGCGCAAGCATGAACATGTAACAACAGATAATTGATCTAACTTGGCATACATGTGTGTGAAAGAGCTCCACAATGTCCTTCTCAAGTGTTGCTTTGATGAAAGAATGACAATGTAGCAAATTGTGTTATCTCTGTTGTGTGTGTATGTGTGAGTGTGTGTGTGTGTGTGTGCGCCCCATGGGCTTGGAACGTTTTAATGGCCCATCTATCCCATTCTGTCTCCTGCAGCCCCAGAGACCCTGATGCGAGCCCTGGAGTTGCTGAACTACCTGGCGGCGCTCAATGACGACGGTGACCTGACCGAGCTGGGCTCCATGATGGCAGAGTTCCCCCTGGACCCCCAGTTGGCCAAGATGGTCATCGCCAGCTGTGAATTCAACTGTTCGAACGAGGTCCTCTCCATCACTGCCATGTTGTCAGGTAATGCTCAGGGCTGGCCCACTGTGTGGGACTGAGCTGCTACTCTTTCCATTCCCTGTGCTCATGGACCTCACCTCAGAAATAACTAAAGAGCTTGAAGAAAATACACAGAGCATCTTCTTTAAAATCTAAATGTATTTGCATTCTTTAACTTTTTTTAAAAATATTTTAGTTGTAAGGATTTTAATTTGTCTGTTTAACTCAGTTAAAAATGTGGAGTTTGAAGTATAATTTAATATAATGTATGCCCTCATTAACATATTATTTACTTGCATTATCAGTATGAACAATTTGAACCCCAGAAGTGTAAATCTTCTTACAATTGGTATAAAATGCACCTACTGAACTTAACTACAAGGCAAGTAGAGGATAAAGTCAGCAGTGTCAGCTATTATTTGTGAGGAAGGGGAAAAATACATGTCTGTACAAAACATATAGGTGTAGCTGGAACAGCAGCAGCGTGCTACAGCAGTAATTGCACTTTAGGCTTGCCAAAGCAGAATGCTGCTCATTGAAATGAATCTTGACGCCTTTGAAGGGACTGTGAGGGTCTTTGAGAGCGGGGAAATGGATTTAACTAGCTGTTTTGGACGTGGTGTGCACTTAAAGCAGGTGTTTCAGAATGGCAGTTTTTTTCTTTTCTTTTTCTTTTTTTATGCTGAGTTCATTAGAGTAAGCAGCAAAAGTACACCTGAGAATGGTGCCGCCACAGCAGCAACCAACCATGAGGCTCAATAAACACCGCTCTCACCCATTAAACCCACAATCAAGAGTGTTTCACGTAAAGCAATTCAGAGCGAGCTCACAGATGGGGGAGAGGGCAGAAGCACAGTCCTCTGGGTAAATTACACCACTGTTTTATCTTTCCTCAGTGCCAAGTAGGATGCTTGTTTGGACTGCGTGTCATCATGTACTGTATATAGCATCATCAGCACGGAGAACCCCCATCCTCCACCCCTTCCCTTTGACCCTCCTTCCTTTCCTTTTCCAACATAAGCACTTCACAGTTCAAGTGTGCCCTGTGAAGTGTGTCTGTGCCTCTCTTGAGCTGAGGCCTCGTTCCTCTCTGTGGGATTTGCTTAACTTATCCCTATGGGCGGCTGTGTTGGGGCCTATACCAACCTTGTTTAGTCCCACAGTGCTTCGTCCGACCCACGGAGGCTAGGAAGGTGGCCGACGAGTCCAAGATGCGCTTTGCCCACATCGACGGAGACCACCTGACGCTGCTCAACGTCTACCACGCCTTCAAACAAAGCAAGTGGTCCCCTCTGAAGCGCACGTATTTCACTGAAGGAGGTTCACGCTGTCTTAATTTGTCTTTAACTAAACTGACGCTTGTCTCACACAGACCACGAGTCCACTCAGTGGTGCTATGAGAACTTTGTCAACTACCGCTCGCTGATGTCAGCGGACAACGTACGGCAGCAGTTGTCCAGGATCATGGACCGCTTCAACCTGCCGAGGCGGAGCACTGATTTCACCAGCAGAGACTATTACATTAACATCCGCCGAGTGCTGGTCACCGGCTTCTTCATGCAGGTAATTATTATTATTATTATTATTATTATTATTATTATTATTATTATCATCATTATCATTATTTCTTTAGTTTCCTATTACATCAAGCTAATTTCAGTCTTTATTAAACCCCTCCCTCATTAAAAAAAAAGTGTTTTCATGCAAAACATTTGTACTGAATAAAAACACAGAGGAGATTTATTGTAACGAAAAGCCGCCTTTTAACATGTACACACACACACACAGAGCAGCTGCTGTTTTATACAAATAACAAGAAATCAAGTCAATTTGTTCTCGCTTGAAGAAACATGGCATTTTGCAAGAAGCCATTTTCAGGGGTACCTGAAACAAGCAACCTGACAAGTTGAATTATGGTGTTAATATTTAAATATTTGTCAACATTAACCTTTATCTCGGAGACAAATTTGCAGCTCATGTGCGAGCATTCGCAGCGTTAGAGATCATGTCTTTGTTTGGAAAGGCCTTTATTGAGACTGATTGCCTTGGTTAATCACAACAGCCTCTGTCTGCTTTACCAGGTATTGGATAAAGTCGGGTAAAATCACTCACCGTGCAGCTAAAAGCAAGTTAGCAAGGTTGCTTTTTTTATATATATCAAAGCATTAGTAACATAATTAGATTTAGAAAGATCAGAATAGTTAAAATACCTCACCTAAAAGTAGACATTAAATAAATCACCACTAAACACTGTAAATGTTTTCTTTCTTTCCTTTCCTTCTCATTTCTTTCCTGTAGGTCGCTCACCTGGAACGCACCGGCCATTACTTGACTGTGAAGGACAACCAAGTCGTACAGCTGCACCCTTCCACTGTGCTGGACCACAAGCCTGAGTGGGTGCTCTACAATGAGTTTGTGCTCACCACCAAGAATTACATCCGCACATGCACCGACATCAAACCAGAGTGGTAAGTTCAATGTCTAGCTCCACGTTGCAAAAGGTATTATGTACGTGTGTTTTTTACATGAGTACCACATTATTCCTGGAGATGCGAGCATAATGCAGTCTGATGTCCTGTTGTTGATCATGTACAGATACATGTAATCTGATTGGGTCTTTGTGTGAATGCCTATGTGAAACACCCTGGATATTTTACACACAGTCTCTTCCTGTTTATTAGTCTAACTTCAGTCAAAATTCCTTCTTTTTTTCCCATCTTTTTTATTGAAGTGATTTTTTCATTCTCTGTGAGTCAGGCTTGTTGTTGGAGAAAACCCATAAAAATAAATAAAAATATTCTTTTCCAAAGCCAATAAAAATGTCACTTCTCATTCAAACTTAAATAAATAAATAAAACCCACTGTAGACTCATGTATGCTATTGGTGAAACTGCATCAAGCTCTACTACCTGCACGTCTCTTTTCTTTTCAATTCCTTGTTCAATTAAGTATCAAATTTGTCGTGCTTGCGCTGGTAGTCGCCATGTGAATATGGAAGAACTGCGTCCTCCCACAAGTAAACACTGAAGACAATTTTTCTGACTAATATTTACTTGCTTTTTTTTTTTTCTAGGCTGGTGAAAATTTCCCCGCAGTACTACGAGATGAGTAACTTCCCCCAGTGTGAAGCAAAGAGACAGTTGGAGCGTATCATTGCAAAATTCTCATCCAAGGAATACACTCAGTACTAAGAAGGTTTGCATGTGCTGCAACAGCATCTTCAGTATTTGTACAAAGTTCATTTTATGAACTTATCGAGTGCTTGTTTATGTTGTTTTTTTTCCCACAAAAGACCTTATTTTGAATTTCTATTTTTGTCCCACTGTGTTTAATGCATTTTCATAAGGATTGATTACATTACATTTTTGGACCTTGTCTTTTTTTTTTCTCCAGCCAACAGGGTTAAGCACCAAGAGAAATGTACTATAAATGACCAGGAATTAGTCCTCAACCATTTCTGTCTAGACAGCATTCGCACCAGATCTGGCACTACGATGCAGGGGGTAGAATGATGGGGGCGTGTTGTTTGAGGTACCGTCCGGAAAAACAATGAAATCCACTCCAGGAAGTCGAGTTGGAGTTACAGATTTATGAATTTAAGGATTCATCAGAAGCCAAAACACTGCGTGAAAGTCAGGCAGGATTTTGCAAGTCTCGAAAGTTTTCACAGCGGCAACTAGTCTTGTCTTTCGTCGTGATGATCATGAGGTAAACCGCTGAATATGGCACTCACGTTGCAAATAAATCCACCACGAACGTGTGCTTGCATTTATATGATTGGCCGCAGCAGCGTGACGTCAAGAAGTTGAACTATTCCTGCAGCATAAATGCGCCTCCATTGAAATGAATGGGATGACTGCTGTTTTTGAGGCATTTCCGGATTTGGTGCGAATGCAGCCTAAGCATGAGTTCTCATATTTAATTGTGATTTCAACATTCCTTTCTCAGACATCTGTAATAATATGTCCCAACTCTGGAGTCTTGGCTGTTGTTACGCTTCTACTGCTAAAAGGTATTAATCCATGAAGAAGCTTTTGGTCAAATGTAATTTATACTGTATTTTGATGCAGGCATAATTTAATGTTCTCTTGTCATGGAGATACTAATTTCCTGTCAACCGTTCAACTTAATAAAAATGACTTTGTAATAAAAAAAATTCCAGTGTCAGCATTAAAATAACAGGATAATCTGTGTGTAAACTTTTCACTTAACCCTCACGCACACGCACACACTGAGCAATCACGTCTGACCTGCCAAATCCAACTCGTTTCCTGGCTCTTCGGGGAAGTTAAATCTTCTTACTGGGATATTGATAGCTTCAGAAACAGTTGGAGTGAGGGGGAATGTTAATTACAAATGTTTCGGAACAAGATCAGTGTGAAATCCCTGCTGCGCTGGAGCCTGTTCTGGCTGTACTGCTTTGTGTCAGCGCCTCTCCAATGTGGAAGGTAAAGCTTTGCAGTTTGGAGAAGCATGAATCCTAAGCACTGCAGTGATACAGAGTATAATCAGAATACTGCTCAGTGACATGACTTGAATGGTAATTCAGTTTTACTGTAGACAAACTATTACAGTCTTGTCAGGTTAAGCTTAATTTGGCATCAGACTTCAAAAGTATAAAATTTCCTCGGCAACAAAGAAAGTTGGCACAGCTTTGATAAACTTCATTTGGAAGCTTTCCCGTCTCATTCTGTCTCTCTTGAACATGTTTATGAGTTAAGGGGAGCACTACAGTTGTTGACATGTTTATGAGTTACATTATGGGAAAGATCCAGGTTCTTTTGTTCTAAAAGATATCTTGGCTTCTGCTGCTCTGATTGTTGACCGTTCCTTAAAAATCTGTCCCTGGCAAACCTTCCAACTTCACAGAAGTGCATTTTATGGGCAGTTATGCTTGAACAAGATGAGAGGCGTGTCCTGTACCCAAACTGCATACCAATTTAGTCAGTATAGTCAGCAGTTTTAGCAGCAAGTATGCGTCAAGTACACAAAACAACAATCAAACTGCAACTTGGCATGCCACTGACAATTTAACTTCACAAAGACAAAACCTCAATCTGCTACTTTTTTGTTTTCCAAGATCTTTCTGATACTCTTGCCACAAAATGACTTTTTTTCCCCCTCTCAGCTGTGAGCAGGTCTTCTATCCAACATATTCAGTGCTTAGTCTGTATATTTTTGAATACATTTAATTTTTCTAGTGTGAACCCTTAACATACTTAAAAGATTTAGTTTAGATTTTGTGACATGTTAAAGTCTACAATTCTAACATGCTGATGTTTAGCAGGTCTAGTTTTTACCATGTTCACTATCTTTGTTAAGTGCAGTCATTCTCAAACTTCCAATGTTAATGTTAATTTATTCTATGGGGAACACGTATGTCTGTACGGAATTTAAAGTCCATACAATACTGGTTGAGGTATTTAACTCGAAACCATGATAATTCCTGGTGGTGACAGAGGAAAAGTCAGGGGTTTATGGGTTTATTACCGGTTTACCAAAGTCATTAGGATTCATCCCCTGGGCACTGTGGATACCTGCACCAATGGCAATGCATCCCATAGTTGAGACATTTCAGTCTGGACCAATTAACTGATGTTGCCACTCATACAATGGCTAGCGTGGCTAAAAAAAGTTTTGAAATAGGGCACGTTATTAATTCACTGCCTTTCCAATGGGACTTTCCAATTATTATATTTCCACATAGATAAAGGATTCTATCTGCTAAATTTAGGCAGTAGGCACAATGATGCAAAACAAAGACTGTTACATCACCTTAAAGAAGCGATTTATTTAACTGCTTCTAATCGAGCACAGGTGTACCGTAACCTTTTTTGAGCGCTGCATCCCAACTTAACATCAGTTGGAGAAGAATGTATATGACATTGACCTAAGGACGGAGGCAAAAATGAGGCCGTAAGCGTTTTTCACTATCTCTATAGTGTCTGGAAGTCGGCAGGCAGAGACACCAGACCTGCTATGGGAGTTTTAAATTAAGCCGGCAGATTGTGTAATATGCTAAGTCAGTAAAATTAGCATGTGTGATTTAATATTTTTAGACTGTTGGGAGACAAGTTTTTAAGTGGATGGCCTTTTTTGCTGGAGAACATACACCAGAACTAAAAAAAATAGTGCCAGAGAGATTAGTCTCTCTCCAAAGTGAAACCAATAGAAAACCCATTAGTTTGAGCTGATCTGGAAATTATATGGGATTGATCCTGAGGTAAAAACAGTTTTTCATGCTCAATACTTCCCATTGATTCATGCTGCCATAATTACAAATGAAAATCATTATGTCTCCAAGTTGTATTTTGTTAGTGTCTGATAGGAGGCTACAAAACGAGAGCATGCAGTCTTACTCCATGTGCTTAATCATAACTCTGTAGTCGGTGGCTTGATGTTCACACATAGAAATTCTTGGATATTATTCAAGTTGAATTTCTGACAGAGGTGGAATGAGATTTGTTACTCGTCTATTTGGCTATTAAAAGCTGAGAAGTTATTTAAGGACAAGGTTACGCAGGGCTGAGTCATTCAGGTGGATACTGTATATTCCCTCTCACAGCTGTTCATGCCACGTCCAACATCATGTGCCCATCCTTCGGGCCGTTTAATGCGGCCCTTTTGACAGTAACTCACCAAAAGTAGCAAACACAAACAAATACCAGACAGGTATTGCTCAGCGTGTTTCCAAACAGTGTGAATCACCAGCTCGCTACAGCTCAATCTCCTACCACCCACAGAGTCCTGGATGGTGCCTCATCATCATTTGAGACTGTGGGTAAGGAAGTTTATTGCAGAACACCTCAGCGTTTCAGGAAATCCATCCGCCCACCCGGTCCTCCTCCCTGTCCCACGCCGGTCCTTTTTCCCCCACCGGGGCCGCCACCAATCGGAGCCCAGACAGGTGTCTTATCTCCATCGCGCAGCACAAGCACAGCCAATCTTCCAGGAAGATGGCGACTGGAATGTGACAAATCCATCTGTCCTGGTTTGAATTTGTATGCTAATTTGAAGTAATAGCCCCTCTGGTGACAGTGCAAGGGAACAATTCAATCATGCCATCTATGACAGTTGCTTTCCAGCCTACTCTGTGATACGGGAGTATATGCACGTACCGCCGGGTTAGGCTTGATAGATTGGTTATGTAGGGGAGATGTGGCATGTAGACTGCATGTTTAAAATGGGCTGCCAGTTTGAAATGAATCACGCCACTACTGAAGGAACCTGTACAGCAATGTGCGGCTGCTACCTGTAGGCCGAGGCAAACAATATTTGATTTGACTTCATTTATTTCCCCAACAACGCCACCGGATTTGTCTTGAACTTTCACCCAATTTCACTCCCGCAGCCTTCATGAGATATGTGTGAATGATAGAAATATCCCCACATAAAAATCGCACTAACACAATTGCTACATTGTCACACTGAATTATCTCAGGCTGTTGATTTGATTCAGTGAAAAGCTTTCATGGTCACTGGGCAGAAAAAGAAACAGATCAGAGAACGACCACGGTAGATACAGGCGCGAGTGTAGCTACGGACGAGCTGAGCTGTGCCATATATTCAGCAAGAAGCCGGCTATACAATTCTGTGATTTCTCTTGTGCCTTGGCACTCCCCTGCGCTGTGCAAATGTATGACACTCCATAATCTTTAAATTAATCTACAGCACAGGACAGATTATGGTTGATGGTGACAGATAAGGCTAAAGAACAAACCGCTCTTCATTTTGCTTGCATCATTCTTTTCCTCCTACCTCCACATCAGGCCTTGCTTTCTTTCAAGGCAGAAATGGTTTACCATAGTTTTTTTTTTTTTTAACCTATAATAAATCTCAATTAAAATATGCAACCTAATCACGATCCTTGTGGCAATTCAAAGGCATAGCAATTTAATGTGTTTTCATCACACAATTTAGAGTATTGACACTGCTAAAAAGGCTCATGAGAATGAACAGGTAGAACTATATGTGAGCAGCGTTGTAGAGAATCACTATAGGGAACATTCACTCTCATTTTCTGTCTTTCTGCACCCTCACTACTGCAGTGTATTCTTCACACTTTCCGCAGGAGGATGGAACGCAACGTGCCAATTGACCACACTTCAAACGGGCGCAGATCATGCGTGGCAAACGTGTCCGATCAAACAAAGGAGGAGGACAGTAAAGAAAACTGATGAGCAAAAAGGCCCGTCTAACCGCACCGGTCTCTCGTTCACCATAAATGGTGTGCTTAAAAGACAGCTCTTCAAATGAGCTCTGCTAGCAGCTGCCCTCGTACAGTTTTCAGAGAAGTAAGAAGATTTCCTGTGCTCAGCATGGCTGCACGTGGATAACACACATTCACCAGTGTATATTGCACTTGTTATGTTCTCGAGGGAGAACGTTTTCTTCAATGCCTAGCAATTATTCAAATAGTTGACACACTGTACTCACACTAGTGTTATTTTAAGCAAAGCTGAACTAATATAATATAACTTTAATCAGGCTGGCTTTTCACTTTAAGCATGATTTACACTCTATCGGGCTTGATCACTGCTCACATTTCCAAGTCTTATGTGAGTAAATACACTATTAAAATGCCATCAAACACTAGAAACCAACATTTTAAAGGCGAAGTTGATGTCAAAATATTGCAAAAAAGTTCATTAACAACAAATTTTCAAAAAAAAAAGAGTGAAAATCAAGTTTTTACTCATCTGCAATAACTTGTATTGATTTCAGTATTTACATGCAATTAATACCTTTACCTTACACAAATCTCTGTCAAGCATTAGCCACATTGTTACAAATGAAGAGTCTATTATGTAGTGCTTTACTGAAGACGTACTGCACAGCTCCTATTTAATACTATATAAGCTCAAGCTAATTGGAATGGTGGGTCTTTTTTTTGGTCAATCTTTGATCAAATTAGTTGATAAATCTTCAGGTGTTCAATTTGATTTGAGATTCCTGAGATTGCACTGGTCATGGCTCCAGATAATTGCTTTTCTATCCTACCAGTAAGTTTACTGCATGCACCTCGGGTGTAAATCAGCCTCTTGAAGGCAACATGGCTACAATAAAAGTAGCAGGGCTCGTGTTGGGGAGCAATTTTGAAGCTGCATTAAAGCACCAGTCTCATGGAGGCAATGCTGTGAGGGACTACGGCACGATTAAACAACTGCAAACTGAACACAAAGGTAGTCAGCAAACCTTCAGTTATAGACTAATAAGCTAGTCAGGTACATAAAATGACTATGATGTATGTACTGACAGGTAAAAATACACTGTTTCTAATTTTTGTATTGGTTTCCTGTGCTTTGTATTGTTGTATTTCAGCAACACATGATTGGAACTAACCTTGTACAAGTTCACCTCAGGCTATATGTATCTCTTGGGTTGTGGTCTCATGTGCTTAACCTGTCAAATAATGTAAGAAAGTGTAGTGAAAAGAGACTGAGGTAGGTTAGTCTCCAAAAGTGATAAAAACTGAGCTTTAGCAAATTTAAGGTAGATGTAACATTTTAACTTTCATCTTAACTGAAGAAGCACAGCGAGGCCGATAAGACCTTTGCTCAAGTTGAAGCTTGGCAGAGCTTTGTTGGGAACTACATGATGTCTTCATTCTCCGTGTACTAATAAATAAAGATGATAAAGGCGTAAAAGTTGCAACAAAACTAACAAGAGACTGAGAGACATGTCGATCAAGCATAATATAGATGTCCACACTGCTAAAATGAGGTCTAATCAAACACCTGTGTGAATGCATCATTGGTGTTTAGGGGTTTAATTAAATAACACATACAGAGAGCTATACATACTGCATATACTGTATACTTCCACAGAAGATTGTAGTTTATAGCAGAAGTGGATAGACCTTTTCATGGTTTGCATTTGAAAGTCAGTTAGTCCCAAGAAAAGACAAACAAGCAACGACAAATCATAATGTGCCTTTACATTTTTAATAACAATACAATATACGTTACTTTAGAATAAATATTAAATTTAAAAGCAAAGCGATCCAGTGGTTTTATACCTATGACACAAAATCATTTATACTTTCTGAGCTGGATGTTTTGCACATTTCCATCCTTTTTCTTTTGTTTTTTTACCAAATAAAATATCAGATGTTGTCAGTTTTCAGGCTTTCACCGCCTAAAGCATCTTTTTTTCCACCAACTTGTGCAAAAATGATTGGCTGCTGTCAAACTGATTCAGAGTATAGCTGTTGTCAGGGAGTGTTGATTTGCTTTGCATGCCGGTTTTATAACATCATGTTTGTTTTTTGGGGGGCTTGGGGAGGACATCCAGTCAGTCCAAGTCAAATGGCAAAAGTCCAAGTGAAGTTATTATTGGTGCTAAAGTCAAAGTTGAACAATAAAAAAAAAAGAAAGAAGTCTAAGTCCAAAGACATCAGAGTATACCCCGAGTGCAGCTGTGTCCCAATTCCATATAACATACTGAATCTTAACTAATATTGACTATTTAATGCATTCAGACTGTTAAGTGACAAGTTTGCATATACTTAAAACAGACTGATTTTTGACTGAGCTGTTGATGGACATTATCCTCCTTTAGTGAAAAGCACAAAGTAAGTGGAGGAGCTTTTCATTGCTACAACATATTAAAACTAACTGTGAGTGATAGTAAAGCATTAAAATACAATGCTGCACATTTGAAAGCTGTGTAAACTGCAGCTAGTCTAACACTGGAGATGTCATTGAATGCAAAAATGAAGATGAAACCAAATTTAAACTTAATGTATAGCTATTGAACTGTGGGTGTAGCTGGGGCAGCAGGTGCATTTAATTAATAATAGCAATAATGACAACAACAGTTCTTTTTTACATCCGCTCATTGAGATAGGGAGTAAAAAAGTTAAAGATCCCCTCCAGACATGTTTTAATATGTATATAAAACACTCAACTTTGAATAATAGGCTAATTTATGTCTGATATGATTTCCCCCCACAAAAAAGTTCAATTATCTTGTTAAAATCCATAAATTGGCATCTACTCATTCTCCTCTTCTCATTAAAAATCCTAAAAACCATGAATATGCAAATATTTTTCATTTCTGAAGTTAAACTGATGTCTCCTACTTCACTGTAGAGTCCATTCTCAGTGTTTGTGCACTGCAGGCTTCGAGTTTCCACATCAATCACACATATGTAAGTTTAACATCGGACCAGGATCGGCTTTGAGACCATTTGTGATGTCACAAATCCCGCTCCTAGGCCCACCACTTCAAACTGGATTTTCACTGAGCTCAGAGAAACTTTCCACTTTCAGCAGATGAATGTGAAAACAGCCGTCTGGCTTCAAACTCTGCCCCAACTGTTCATCATTCTGCACAATGAAGCTCAGTGGGAACAATAAAAAAA
The DNA here is from genome assembly GCF_963691925.1 of Scomber scombrus. Lineage (NCBI taxonomy): Eukaryota > Metazoa > Chordata > Actinopteri > Scombriformes > Scombridae > Scomber > Scomber scombrus. The sequence continues at coordinate 15,251,049 of NC_084992.1, read as the reverse complement.
AACGTCTTTTTTTGTAGAGGAGGAGTTGTTGAAGCCGTTTTCATGTCAGTCTTGGACTACAGTGATGTGATTTACAGACACACATCCTTTTCCGCCCTCAAACTTCTGTCCATCACCCTGCCTTGAGATTTATTATTGGTGATGTCTATGGTACACATCATTGTATTTTTTTATGATAGGGCTGGGTTGTCTTCTCTCTACTCCCTGGTCTCTAAAAACCTTTTATAACCTTTCAGATTGCTTTCTTACTCAGATGGAATATACTGACTGGCTCTTGCCTCATGTTCCATTAGTTAGAGCTGAACTTGGAAAGACTTATTTTGATTGTAGTGCACCTGATTCCTGCAACATAATACAGCATCTCCTCAAAAATCAATGCACTTATACATTTTGGACATTTGTGGAAATTTGATATTAAACCTCCCAGCTTTTACTTTGACATGACTGTAGATTATTTTACATTTGAACGATATTGATTTATCTATCAAACTGCCTCCCCTCATTAGAAGGCTCTAGTGGCTTTTTATTTGCTAATTGTGGTATTGCCTTTTCACTGCAAGTATATCTCATATATAAATTAGTCTCATGTATAAATAAAGGCTGATTGGTTGATTAGTTGATTGATTGATTTGTGAGTGGAGGGTTAAACTTTAAATCCAAGTATCCACATCACGTTGGAGGTGGGTAAACTTGACCCTGAGTCGACACCTTCGGGTGGGTCCGCGGACCCCACTTTGGGTACCATCTCACTCCGCAAGCATCCCACACACTCTGTATTTTTTTTTTGGGGGGGGAAGGCACCCACGTGACGGTGGAAAGCAGCAGCCAGCACACGAGCCGCTGTTCGTTTGATAGCTTTCACGGCGCCGGACGGAGAAGCAATCGGGGCTAGAGGGGCTGAACGCCGGCAGAAAAAAAAAACATTCGTCGAGGGGAAGACTTGAATGAAAGAAAAGACACCAAATAACAAATTCTCCGTTTGTAACAGAAGAACTGCGCAGACTCCTCCACCCGAAGCGACGAGGCTGGCACACCATGGACGGTTATGCCCGGACCGAAGATGAGCTGTTCTCCTCCTGCCTCCTCAACCTCACCTGGGAGAATTGCTACGAGCAGGTAGGACACCTCACTCTGACTCCAAATAACTCAAAAAAACAAAACACCCAGCCTGACCATTGTTTGTAATGCAAATGTTCTGGAAAAAAAGAGGAGGTAATAAGTTGTAAAGAAGGCTGTTTTCTGAGTGAGTCAGCACAAGAGATGAGAGAAGCAGCAACTTCACAAACTTGATTTTCCTTTAATTAGGCTAATGAACTTCAGGAGGATGCTGCTCAGCTCTCCTCTCCTCAGCTCGTGTTTTACAGGCAGGTCTGTCCAACAACTTTTTTTTTTTTTTTTTTTTTTTTTTACAGCATGACATTACACTTCCAATTAAACAGGGAAAAGTAGCCGAGTAAGCCCCCCTCCCACCTCCCCAACTCCCCCTCTCAGTGTCTCCAAACTACTTTCCTGAAGGAGCCTCCACATCTCTGTGTGAGGGCTCAAACATCCCGCCCTTGAGATCAATAATGAATTAACCTAGTAGACAAAATAAATCTTATGCCAGGAATTCTATCAATAAATTAGAGGCAAACACAAACTTTGCATTCTTTTTGAAGTTACTGAGATGACTCATTTTCACTAATATATGGACTGAGTGATGTTTTCTTTTCTCACACACAAACTCTCACACACACACACACACAGATCATAAGACACTCTTTTCATATTGCTGTGTCCTGTGACCCCCGGGCGGCCAGGTGGGTTTTCAAACCAGCTGATGCAAAGTTGAGTGTTTTTGATCCTGGATGTGTTGTGTGTGTTTATGAGTGTGTGTATGTGTGTGGTGGTGGTGGTGGTGGTGGTGGTGGTGGGGGGGGGGGGGCTGTCTCACACAGCAGAGCATCACTGTCTGTTTTGGAGAATTACCTATTTCCCTCCCCCCCAACCTCTTCCCTCAAGCTTAATCAGTTCTGCCTTTAAAACACACTTTATCGTACTGTATGAAATCCCCTCTTAATTCTCCCATTCTAATTTGTGTGAGCTAAAGTCATCTGCCACAAGAATGCCACTGAAATCATTCTCTATGAATGCTAAGAGGGCTTCGAGCTATTTAGCAATTTATGCTCAATGACTGATGCCAGAATATTTGTACAGTGATTTTTATGGCAATTAACTTGAATGCCACCATGAGAGCTCAGGATATATATATTTATATAAATATATATAGACAGGATATTTATTTCTGTTATCAGTTTCCAGGTTGCAATACAGTGGAGGAGGACATTTAAACAATAAATCTCCTCTGGTTTAGTGGTCTACCATTTTTGAATTACAAGTAATCACAAATTAAAGAGGATTAGGCTCTTAAACCTTGGAGCTTGCCATTGGCTGTGCTAAGAGTCTTGTTGTAACAGTTATTTAGGCGCAGGAAACAAAAGGCAGCTCCAAACATGATTCAGAAAAAATTGCAAAGTCATTGTGAACGGCATTTCAATGTGTAACAGTTAAGCCTCAGCCGATTCCGCCGCTAAATGGATTTTGGCACGACAATTGTGAGCCGCACATTTACAAACTTATGACACTTAAATCTTGCAATCCAGAAATGGACTTGGCATTGTAGATTTGAGCCGTATTCACGTCTCTTGTGTTACACTCAATCACAGAGAATGCTTAAAATCAAAGTGGTGGCGAATGAAACATGCCCTCAACTCAATTAGCACAACGTAAACTAGGAAAATTAGAAGTTGCTATATTGTAGTAGAAGATTAAGGCTTAATTTTATACATTTCTGTAGCACTTAAACATTTAACTGACTAATTGACAGCAGACCAATGATTTTGATAATTAGTGAATTAAAATTAACTTCTTCCAACTTCTCATAAATGAGGAATTCTCAGTAATATATCAACTTAAAATGAATTGTATTTAGGTTATAGACAAAACAAGCAGTTATAAATGTTACCTTGAGTTCTGGGAAACTGTGATGAGCGTTTTTGGAATCATTTGATTATTCCAAATGTATTTCTGGTATCATATGGACAGTTCAGAAGCACTCAAGTCTTCCTAAAAAGCTTGCATGTAATCTCCCAAATGTAGTTTGCTTCAGTCCCCCTTTAAAAATCCCTTCATGTTTAAAAAGAAGAAGGAGGAGGAGAAAAAAAGAAAAGTGAACCCTCTGAAAGCAGGTCACTCGCTCGGCCAGCGTGTTGTTAGCCATGCACATTGCCTCCCGCGCCCTCCCCAAGTCCGACGGCTGGTGGGTAAATAAATAAATAAGGAAGTAAAGGGAAATGTTGACACAGCCTGTCCTTGTGGCCAGATTATCTACTCATGCTTGAGCGCTGGGTAAAGGCCTTGCATTATTCAGCCCGAGACACAGAGACGCGGGAGGGGGGGGTAAAAAAACTGGAAATGCTTGGTCTTGCCGCAGGAGCGTGTGCGTGCAAGCATTTTTTTTTTTTTGGGGGGGGGGGGGGGGGAGTGCCTCCACTTTTTTTATTTTGAAAGAGCAAACATGGGGGATAGAGAGTTGAAATGCACGGGGTGAAGAGGATGATGCCTTAGCTTAATTAACAAATAAACTCATTGCCTCTCACTTCACCCAATCCCTGTTTTCATTTTCTCTGCTCTCTGCAGCTCACCCCCCCCCCCCCCCCCCCCCCCCCCCCCCCCCCCTCTCTCGTCAGGCTACTCGAGGGCTGCTGTCCATGGTGCTGAAAGTTTCATCACACATTTTGTGCATGTCTGTTTTAGAATTCCGGGCTCCAATCCCTGCACAGCCCCTCGCCGCTCTTCAAAAGCAATGTATTCAGTTTGTCTCGACAAAAAGCGTGCCAGCACTTGGCAGTCCGGCTCAAAAAGGGTGAAGCCTATCATTCAAGACGTTTTTACAAAAAAAAAAGAAAAGAAAAAGCTGTAGGTAACACAGCGTGCTCTCAGAAGCAGTGGGGACTAATGCCTTTTTTTTTTTTATGTGTCTGCTTTTTGCCTACAGCCTGTTTCATCACAGCGAGGCTCAAGTTGCGTTACTACTCACTCAGTGGCTTGGTTAAATGAAAGCTCCTTTTGTGTGCGCTCTTATGTACAGTATTTGATCCATACGAGGCACTTCACTCCTCACTCTCCCCCCCCCCCCCCACTGAGTAATGAGTGAGTAGCCTGGATGTGAACGCTTAGTGGAGGAAAGGGATAAAAACATTTAAATATGGCAGTTTTTGGGGGAGGTTGCACGGCTCGCGTTTCTGCTTAGATCAGACTTAGCCGAGAGCTAGATCGAGTCAACCTTTTGTGTGAGTTTAGAATGACGGGCTCCGTGTTGATTGACAGAAGGAGTTCATATTTTAATGTTAGTGATTGCACATCCTCCCCTCTCTATTCTCTCCCATCCAGATGTTGTGCTTCAGGGTGTACAAGTGGTAAAAGTTCTCACCTAGAATTGAAACTACTTTTATGACTAATTGATAGTTTTTTGTCATTTTTTAAAGAAAAAAACAATCACTCTTTGATGCCAGCTTCTCTAATATAAGAAATCGCTGCTTGTCACTGAATATTTTTGGGATTGGACTAAACAAGGTCCGTGGTTGGCATTTTTTTACAATTCTCACTTATAACCCTGCCAGAAACTGGGTGTCATATCAAGCTCAAACAATTATGAGACCCCATTTATTTAGGAGACTTGAATTTATCCCACAAGCACAAGTCAACATGACGTGAATAATGTAAAAAAATACACTGTAGCAGACAACTATCAAGGATATTTGAAGTAGCTTATTCCATAGGTGGCAAATAGTGAACCAGTGATTGATTTAGCTCAGACATGTCCACACTATTCCAGAAGGAGCACAAGATTCACAGTCACATGGCCCTTAATGGAGTAGTTTGGACACCTCTGATTAAGCTCATGTGTATCAGCTCCTAAAGCTGTAACGGTGATAATGTAACATGAGTTGAAGTGGTTATTCCAAACAGGAGTCAAAGGTAGACATGCTGGTAAAAAAATAGTAAGTCTTAACACCTACTCCATGTTTTAGAAACTCACTCACTGCTTGTCACGGTTTCAGTCCATGAACTGCACCGTTGTACCAAGAACTGCTCCCACCTTTTACAACTACCCCCAAGGAGTATATCTAATTTTCATGTTGGCATATCCTTTTTTTTTTTTTTTAATCAACAAGTGTGTGCCCGCTGAACACCTTGCTTTTGATAGCAACCCACAAGAGCAGGGGGGGGGGGTGTTTAATGAGAGCCAAGTTGTTCCTGTGCAACATATTGCCGAGATATGGATGGGTAATTATCTAATCAAGACTTTGTGAGGGCGCTGCCACTTACTCACCGCTGACCTGCTAACAGTCTGCCAGTGTTGCGAGAAGTTTATATATTCTAAGAGGATCCTAAAGCTGTATTTTACTGCCACTTGTTTCAGTATGGATTGAATATGAAGCTTTAGTTTTCAAATGCAGTGCTTTTAATGGTGTATTCCTGCTTGGAGGGGGGTGGACAACAGCTTTTTAAATAATCAAAACAGCAGTATCATTGCAACACGGCGCCATGTACTTATTTATATACTTACACGCCAATCCCCAAGCGCGACGGTGTCCTCAGATGTAGCTGAGGCTCCGTCTCCACTTTCATTTTTAAAGAAGCAGAGTTTCTTAGCAGGGACTGAAGCAGGTTTTGATGACCACATCATAAACATGAGAGCACCCTAAGCAGACTGTTATTTCAACTCCAAAGGGAGATGTGAGCCACCAGAGGGAGCAACAAGCTTTGATTCCCCACGGAGCGATGAAAGGAGTCATGTGGAAAATCTAATGTAAAGAGAAACAGGAGATGGTTTTTTTTTTCTTCTTCTCTCTACAAAAATGAAGAGTACATCCTGTGTGTTAGTTGAGTGAGAGAGAGAGAGAGAGAGGAAAAAGAAGAATGCTCTCAGATGGAATAGGCTAATCTTTAATTTTCAGTCTTCATCATGTCTCGGTGAGGTGCTCGTTTCACAGCTATATTCATGTAATCACAATATTAGTTTCAAGAGATAGGAATCTTGTTTTGTAGCCTTCTCGCCGTCTGAATCAGCATCATAGCAGGGGGAGTGCAGACACTTCAGACTACATTCTTTGATTATGTGTGGGAAAATGTCTTCCTCACCACTGACAATCTGTTGATACCTTGCAAAATCTGAGATGAAAGGAAATGCAGCTTAGACTGTGAAAAATCCTCGCCTTCTCACCGGGAGGTAAAAGTACTCTCACAAACATTGAATTGTACATCTGAAGTGTTATCAATTCCACCTGAAACGGAGGGCCCCGGTGGCAGCGCTGAACCCCTGCGCTTTTGATCACGCCAGCAGCGCCTGTAAACAAGTATTTTCCCATCTCCCTCTCTGCCTGTCTCTCCATTTCCCCCCCCTCCCTCCTACCAAGGTGTCTGGAGGGGGAGGTTCCTTTGATTATCTCCACTGCCGATTAATTGCTTTTCTTAACCTCTGCACAGACGTGCTCCTACACCGCCCCGGAGCCCGCCGCACGCGCCCAGATGGACCCCTGCCAGGAGAAAAAACAAACCACACCATGCTTCTATCTCCCCCCCACCTTCTCCCAATTACTGACCTTCATCCTTTCATTTTCGCCTCGGACGTTATCATCGCCATTATCAGTGTATTTACTTTGTTTGTTTAGCTAGTTACTTGGCGCACTGCAGCACTCTCAGCTAGATTTTTTTAAAAGCAGGTCCAAGCACGTGCGGATGGTGTGTTCATTTCCGGGGAAGAGTCACGGCGACGGACGGGGATGAGTTTGTGTCGTCAGGTAAATTGCGAGGCGGTGCGCAGGTGAGGCGGGGGAGGGCCAGCAGGTTTTATGCAGGAATATTATGCTGGCTGTTTTGTGAACTGTCCTTATTCCATGATTAAATAGATTTTGGCCTTGAGTTGTGCTGACCGAGCAATTTCAGTCACGGTTTTTTTCCCTTTTGCAACACTTGAGTGCTCATTTCCATCTCACTTTGCCTTTGAGACATGTGCATCACATCTCCGGAAAAAGGTCCCAGCCCCTGCCTCCAAACACTGTCATATAGCAACGGCCTCCTTCAGACCTTGGCCTTTTTTTCCTTTTTTTCCCTTCAGGACATCCTGAAAGCACGTCTGGAAGCCATCTCAATGATTTATGCAATACATCTCACACGCAGACCCCACCTACAGCACCCTCAGTGTTTGGACGGCGGCAGGCTTAAAAGGTTCGCAGGATGATTCAGAGTTTGATTGCAAAGGGAGTAAAGAAAAAAGTTTAATACAGAGTTTGAGTCAAGATGGGTTTTATTTAGACCTAAAGAAGTTTCATTCCTGGCCTAGAGTTGTTGGCAGGAAAGTGTTGGAATATAACCTTTCTTGTAATCCATAACTCAGACTTTTTTGGTCTTGGTCTCCCTCCAGTTCATTTTTCTTATCTCAATAAGTAAATCCAGACAAACTTTGCTTATAACTTAAGTTTTGCATGACTGTGTGTGTGACATTACTGTAAATGGCTTTAGGAACATATATATATAAAATGTGTGTGTATATATATATATATATATATATATATGCACACTTTTTTTTCTTTTCTTTTTTTTTTTGCAAGTGTAGCCTAATTGGTTCAGGTGTTTTTGATACAGAGAGCACTGTGGGGCTCCAGTCTAACCGAGATGAGACAGCCCACACACACATCCGCGCACACACTTGGGTACACAAAATCTGCATGTGAGACATGAACAGACACATAATGTGCAGACTGACTCACTCATTCACTCGCTAACAGGCTGGGCTCCCTGGACTGTATGGTCAGTGTGGTGTTGCTGATTTTCCCCATCAGCAAAAAGCCGGGATGAGCTGAGCTAATTGAGCTGGGAGGCCCGGCGGGGGAACAGGGCCCCTTCATGCACCAGCTCGTCACTTCCTTTCTTTATCCATCTACCACTGAGTCTTTAGTCCCATATCGCCAAACCACTCTGCTGCTCAGATGAAGAACTACTTAATGCACATTTCAGTGTTTCAGTAATGCCAAATAAATATCGACATGATCTACGCATTACATACATACATACACAGGCTGAAAGGGCAATTTGTTTGATTTTGTTAGTGTTGTGCTACACCTAAACAGAATCACAAGCTTAAATGGACAAACTGCGCTCCCTGTATCGCAGCAGAGTAGCTGACAACAAAAGCAGATTACCTGTTCTATTTGAGGGATATTAAGACATTACATGCCATTCGATGGGCCCTGGGAGGCCCGTCATAAAAGCCACAGCAAGCTGTTGAGACGGAGACTCAGAGTTGTTTCCATCTTTTAGCCGCACTTGGGGACTGATTATGGTCAGGCAAACGGCCTTTACCTGGAAAGTCACTTTCACTTTCTGGTCCACCATTTGTTAGTATGGCTAATGTCTCATTAAGTCTCACAGAGGGGAAATGATGTGCTCTTTGGGTGAAGGTTAGGCTCTCAGCTTATCATGAGACAAAAGAGAGACTGATTATCCCAGCACAGGCGTGCCTTAGCCAGTGTCTTTCACAACGAGGCCTATTTGTGTTACTGCTGGTGCTGCTTCATTACCCATAATCTATTAGCACTCCATCCACCTCCCCCAAATAAAAGTTAAAACATTTGGGCTAAATGATAAATGCTTGATCACTTTTGTGTGGTGTACTACGGAAAGGAGTGGACGGAAAGGGGGTGGGGGGTAAATTTTACATTATCTAGGAGATAATTACAAAGCAATCATAAGCTGTTTCCGGTAAAGTGGTAAACAAGCCAAGGGCTTGTGCTCTTTTCCCAAGAATAATTAAAACTCGCTTTGCATTCTATGCATCATCAGTGTCCTTTCCCCTACTCAGTGGCCACCTCTTGGCATAATAAAGCTGGCTGAGTCTTACCATAGGGGAGGGGTACTTCACTCACAAGTGATTTGGCATTTTCTGGATCTTTTTCTGTGTCATATCTTCTCATAATTCTGTAGGAAACACATTTGTAGTTAGCATTTCTGGGCATTTCCTTTGCTGTAATTTTCTTTTCAACAGTTTTTTTTCTGGGTGCCAACCGACAATTCACAACAGCTGTGAATTGCTGTGTCACAAAGTGGGAAGGACTCCAAATATGAACTACAACTCCTCCATGGATTTGCATTTAATGCTCAAGTAACAACTTCATTCATCGATTGGTCTAGACTTGAGAGACTGGCAACTTGCCGACAGAGGTGTAGGAATATAAAATTAGAAGCCTCTACATTTGGCTGATAACTTAACCATAAAAAAAATCCAATCAATTTTTCCTCCAAGTGACAATTAAGGATATTTATATGCCACAAACATTTCAGCCAGGATGTTGAAACGAAGCACAAATGAGTTTTGCAAAGTTTCCTATATCTTCCTATGGTACAGGTGTCTCTAACATGCTTATTGTTTGAACAATTTTGCCTCCCATACCTTTTTTAACACAGTATCCCTTAGGAAAGATTGCATGTTCTCAACTTCCTGTGTCACTTTCCAAGCCACGTCTATGAAAAGATGCCTGCGGGATGTGTCACATCACAGCGCTGACATATAGTCGTTACTCCACTTCTAACAACACCAGAATAAGTCAATTATCCATGGAATCGATCAACATAACCCTACTGCCACTCATTTAAAAGAGCCAATCAATCTGCATAGGTTTTTCTGTTTTTCTTACCGTTGTGTGAGCAGTTGTGTGTGTGTGCATGCACGCGTTAGGTGCCGCATGTTGGTCAATGATGGATCTACTGGAGTGACAGCCAATCTTGTGATTTATGGTTGTTTATTGCCAGAGTAAAACTGGAGTTGACCCCCTCATCTGGGTTGCCACCATTTCCCATGATGCCTGTAAAGCCGCACATGATTGCCTCACTGGCCGAAGTGTCGTGTGGAGAAAATTCCTATTTCACATATGGAATTTGTACCTGAACTTTAAATGTTTTTACTGAAAATCTCTCAACTTTGACAGGCACAGTCCTGCGTTGGTATGTGCTGGCTGCACCTGCCAACTCCTGTGTGACTTCATTACTAAATGAAGCGGCCCATCATGCCACAGCCCACTGTGGATAAATGCTGTAACGGCAGTCTGTTAGGTAAAGAGGGCGGGGGTGGTGTGAGGAAGGGGGACACAGCGTCCTCCCTACCTGATGACATGCAAGGTTTATCACGTTGAGCAGAGACATGGTCACCTTACCCCGGGCCTCATTGTGACAGCCAGCAAGTCACTTGAGAGCACCATTGGAAATCAATAAGCCTCCGCTCTTTAATTGTTAGAAAAAAGCTCCCCTGTTTACAGCATCACATCATCAGTCAGGACAACCTGACTTTCATTTATTTTTGCCTTTTTTTCCTCTCTTCCTCTTTTGTCTTTTCCTCCTTCTCTAACAATTTCTCCTCTGTGGAATGTGCTATGCTGGCTGATCGCTCGTTAGATTACGCAACAGGAGCCGGCTGGGATTTATTTTAGGCCACCTGTTTGATATGCACACAGAAAGCTGCTCTGATTAACTTCAGGGTGCTTATGGCATTTGTGTGTCTTGTCTCGGTGAGTGTTTGCCTCAGTGGAGAGGACACGTGCTCGCTTCTGTCCTCTGTTGACTTCAAGATGTAACTGCTCCAATGTGTAGCTGTGTTCCCATCATACTCTCTATCTTAAATCACACAGCACTTCCTCACACTACTGGATAATGACCCACCATCATGTGAGTTCACACTGCCTCATACAGAGTCTGCAGTAATAATGAAGTATAATATTTAAAAAGTTGACCAATTCAGCCAAATACCCAATTTGTCTTGGGTCAAAGCAATTGCTCGTGTGACACTCATGACACTCTTATGAGAAGCCCAAAGCCAGTAGTTACCCTGTTTCCACACTCTTTACTCCATCTGTGGCTCCACAAGCTTCTCCTATTAGTGTGTTACCTGGGGAGGACCACCACTCCAAAACTCTGATTAGGCCCTCTCTGGCTAATTAACTGCTCGGGCCACAGTTGGCCATTTGCAGCGTTTAATGGAGGGATGATGCCGCAGCTGTCCTTCCTCTGTCATTCATCTGATTTGTGCCCTTTTATGCCGCAATTTGTGCCATAAAAATGTATAAATAGCCAAAGCTAGCATAGCATTTATCGCTCTCATTAAAGTGACAGAGAATACGGTGCGCGCCGCTTCTTCTTGTAAGCAGCAGTAAAGGCTGTCTTTTTAATTATGAGACATAGAGAGACGGAGAGAGTGGAAGGCTTTTGTCCTAGTAGAAGAAATTCCTGGTGATTCCTAGAGAGTGGACCTAATTATGACAATGTTGTGGTACTTTGAAATGCCTCAAGCGGGCTGATCACTGTTAATTTTCCTCCGTCCTCCCCCTTTTCTTTTGCTCCCGGGCTATTCAGGGCAACAGGCTGCTTAATTATTTATACCTATCTGTTCCGGTATGAAAATCGGGAGGACAGTAACATGCATACAACAGAAGGAATCTCATACCATACCCCACCCCCTCCCCTCCCCTTCTCTCATGTGTCTAGTTTAGACGTTAACCCTCACAAAAATCCTTCTAGTAACGTCTTTCTAGTAACGCTGGTTGTGGGGGGGGGGGGACAGTGGTGTTCAGTTAAATCATGAGCAGATGGCTTATTTTGTTCCACCTGCTCGCACCTACGCACCAACACGAACACACTCTAATAAAAGAATAAGCTCCAAAACTACTGTATACACTTACTCAACCCACCCACCTACCAAGCCCCAGGTGCTATACTTTCATCCCGTTGTCATGCATTCATTAGGTAGAGAGAGCGTTTGCCTGCTCTGCCCTCTTATGTGCGTGGAAACTGGTTACTTTTTTTTTCTTTACTTGAGCAGCACTGCTGGATTATTTCGGAGATGTCTGGTTTCATTTCTACCACAGGCCACATTTTTACATTCAGCTTTTGTGAAATTCTTGCAGAATTGTTTTTTTGTTTTTTTATTACTCTGGTTACCTTGCACGGATGTACACACATACACAAATACATTTAATACAGGCATGTTTAGCACCCAATTTTCCTTTTTTCCTCTCTGGATGTTTATTTCCACCGCTGTTCTCTTGTTTATGTGACTAGCCTACACTTTCTTTCCCTCTTTTTTTTTTTTCTTTTCTCCAGCCCTTCCCGAGGGAAAGAAGTGGATAGCACATGTGAGCGGATCACTTCTGATTAGCGAGGGGTGCTTTAAAAAGATGCCTGTAGTGTTTTTCTCCAGAAACAAACAGTGGTGTGGCCTCCCCAGGGAAGACTGCCATTTTCTTCGCACAGCACAGCAACAGCCCCGGAGAGAAGTTGTTTTATCTCCCAAGCGCTGTTAACTTTGGGCTTTAAACTGTGTGCTTGCCGACGCCTTGTTTTTTCACATCACAAGACGATGATATCACACAGGACGGCGACAGAACTGATTTAACAACAAAAAAATGTCGGATTCATCTTAATCTCGTCCACACGTAGGATGGCTTTTTAAAATGTTGTAACAGCCTCACAACATCAACCGTCTTTCAATTCTCACTGAAAATTTACACATTAAGTGTCAGATAAGCATATTTGTGTGTTGCTGACACATTTGCACAATTTGTGTCAAAATATGAGGTTGGGGTAAAATTTGACCGTTTTGAATGATATGCCATTTCGTGTGAGGAGAGGTAGACTGAGGGGGAGATAGGGGAGGAAGGTAAATAGCGCGGGAGGGCGGGTGGAGAAGCAGGCGACTGATTTGTCTCCGTTCTGTCTGGAGGATTTACGGCGCAAGTGTGTTGAGCCATCAATCAATTGTGGCGCACTCCAAGGACAACTTTGTCTCTTTATGCAATTTGTAAGGCTGTCCAGTCAAATTGATTCCTTAACCAGCAGCCGTCCAGCTCCCAGAAAAAGAGTAAAGCCCCCCTGAAAAGAACATCAACCTCTGTGTTTGCTGTAAATCAGACAATAAATGATACGATTGTTGACTATCGATGGCCAAAATCCAGCTGCAGAACAAAGTGGGTGACAAAACAACAAGATGAACAGCGATCACACAAGTGATTGATTAAATGTGGTTAAATGGAACACTTGAATTGATGTTGTTGAGTCCCTGTGACCAATGGCTCTGGCATTGTTTTACTGCTCAGTCCTACATATATTATGTCTCCACAATAGAAGCAAATTATATCTACAAGCAACACTGAACATTTACACTTAAAATTCAATAAGATTGTGAACTATAGAAATATCAGTTGTGCAATTCAGTGAAATGTAAACAACTATTAGATTGGTTTTAAGTAAATTTGGTATTGACATTCATATTTCTCCTAAAGGATTACTTGTAATAATGCTGGTGATCCCGAATTTTCATGTAGCTGCGTCACTAAACCCAAATTTCAATGTGTCCATTGCTTTCATTTATGACCTAAAACCTGCAAAACTAATGAAATTCACATCGGCCTTAGCTTTATTTTGAGTTCAGTGCTATTTAGCAAATGTTAGCATGAAAACACACTCAACTAAACTAAGACTGTGACTAGCCTCACAGAGCTGCTAGCATGTTGAGAGGCTAATAGTGAGATCATGATTATAATATCTTTATATATTACATTTTCTACATTATAAATATTTTTAAATACATCTAAAATTACCTTTTTGACTGAGTGAATTGCTGTGTATGTGAAGTTCTGACTGTATGCCACATAATACCACTGTGTTCCATATGTGGGACCAGAGGAAACCCCATCCCTACATTTCACGCTGAGCATGGACTCATTCGTCTATGTCGACTCTGTGGTGATTTGGAACGTTCAGCGGACAATAGAGCAATTGCAGAAACAGGCTGTACACTTGAATAATTGATGCTGGAAATCGTGCCCAGCTTTTCGAATTCATAATGACCCACCCTCTTCACCCTAACATGCACACACACACACATTTACAAACATCTTAAAATATTCCACTTGTGTATGAACACCTACGATCAACTGCACTGACTCACTTGCCTGGGCGCAGTGATCACATTAATGTGGAAATAATAAAAAAATTCAACATTAATGGCATATGATGAATTACACTGCCGAATAAATGTCTTGGCATTGCTTTTAATATGGTCTTTAAGATTTTAGATTAGCATCCCCTCATTTTTCTGCTGTGAAAATCAAATTCAAAGGAACATCTTCCTTCCACTCTGCTGACTGAAATGACTAGAAACATAAATATAGAAACAAATTGAGTCAAAGATTATCTAATGGAGCGTGCGTCAGTGCAGTCTGTCACAAGCTTTATGTAAGAGTATTGCTCAATGGCCACAGTTCTTTAACTAGTGAACTCATTTTATTTGCCAAATAGCTCCGGTCTGGAGCTGTTGCAGTGCACTTTATCATTAATTTAAAACATGAAAATATTCTTTTACCAGTAAAGCTTTGACAGCTGGCACAAGGCGCATATCACATCCACCATGAGGAAAAATGGCTGGATTTGTGACAACAAATAGCCTGAAAATATAGTTCATTTCAGTTTGATCAGGAAGAAAAAAACACACATATTGTATCTGAGGGCTGTCTGACAAACAGCACCATGACATGTCAGCCTTGCTGCACATTTTGTGTGTGATAAGGGAAAATCTAGAGGGAGGGAGATCCAATATTAACAACAGCGGTTTCTTTTACAAAAGAGATCTTTTTGGCTGTGACATCCCTGGCAGTCATAACAAGATGTGAAAGATCAGTCAACTCGGTATGTTGTCTAAGGCCATGAACCTACGTTGCCCCAGTAAAGTTATCAAATTATTCTTTTTATTTAGACTGTCAAATACTGATTTAATAAAAAAGAAAAACCATTCTGGGAAATGTTCTGTATTTTGCAGCAAATATCATGTAACCATGCAATTATTTAGACATATGCTAACCTACTTTATTGCGACATAATTGTCAGTTGACAGAAGTTGCTGTAAGATCAGTCGTAACAACTTGTACTGCTGCGTATACCTCATCGACACTTGACACCATTTTTCTGTCAAATACAGCACTGTAACTTTTAGGTACTAAAGGTAAAGTGAGGTAAAGTTAAACAGTGCCATGAGTAGTTTTTATGCATCAGTTAGCTAACTAAAAGTGTAGTAAACTGGGAAGAAATCTAAATGAAATCAATATTTAGTGTGACCTCGCTTTGCCTTTAAACAGCACCAATTGTTTAGTCTGTTTATTTGTTCACAGTTCTCCCAGGAACACTTGTGCACAGTTTTTAAGGTACTTGACAGGTAGATTGTTCCCAGCATCTTGGAGACCTCGCCAACTTCTGTGGACTTGCTTCTGTTTCGTTATGTAATCCCAGACTGACACCATGATGTTGAGATGAGGGCTCTGTGGCCATACCATCTGTTGCAGGACTTCTTGTTCTTGTTGCTGAAGATAGTTCTTCGTGACTCAGGCTGTATGTTTTGGGGTCGTTGTCATGCTGCAGAATAAATTTGTAACCGATTAGAGGCTTCCCCGGAGGTATTGCATTATGGATAAGAATCTGAACATCGAAAGTGCCAAAAACTTCTGCACAGTACTTGTGCAAAAGTATTTTTGCATCCTTAATCAGGCCTGCTACGCTCTGATAGGTCAGTTTTTTTTCTCCAACCACAGGAAACAGCTGTCAACAGGCTCAACACCAGGCTTATTTGTTTCACCGAACAAATAGGAAATGTAGGTGGTGATTCAGAAGTCTGCAACTATGCAAGAAAAGCTATTACTGTCCAAATTAGAACAAAATACAGCTTTAACAATCATTACCTGCAGGTGGCGCAAATGTTTAAATTGCAGCAGCTGAAAATTGTCTTCTTTCTCTCTGCCCGTAGCAGGCAGCCAACATCTATTGGTGTCACAGCTTGGAATGCGTTGTTTTTTTCCCCCAACTGCGTTCTGTGATAACCCACCCCTAGTCTGCCTCTGACAACCCTAACCCTAACCCTGAACATCTCATGGCTCACGGCCCATGCCTCAACCTAACCAATGAAGGTAACAGGTACTGGCCAGTCAGATGCAGATGGTGGGGGGATAAGGTGTTTGGAATGTGTTGAACTGGTCCGACAGCAAATAAACAGCTCCTCCCTGTGGAGAACGTACAGCCTGCTAAAAGTTTGTGCGTGATTTAGAGGTGAGGTCCATGAAGTGTGTTGCATCTAAAAACCCCAGAATACATAAAACATTTGTGAGATTTATTTCTATTCCAAGAGTTCATGACCAAGTTTTTGAGTGAAGATTGTACGCCTGTATAAAAGGGCAAACGTGTGCCAGGAGAGACTTAACTCAAGTGATTGGACCTCAGTGACAAAGGCTAATCAGTAACTTTGCCAGAAGGCAAGGATGATATTTGGCATTCAGGTAACAACAGGACACTATGGTGTAGGAATGGACTTTTTTATTTTTATTGGATTATTTGGACATGGTCTCCTGGCAGAGAAAATGCTGAGGGATAATTTTGTCTGTGGGAATGAGAAACACATATGGCAGCGGTGTGAAAAGTAGAGCTTAGTTTAAAATAAGTATAAAAGGTTGAAGAACTGTGGCTGGAGTGGTTTGGAGTGCGTTAAAACGCCCAAGACATGTTGCACATTTATTCGTAATTGACTTCTATGTACAGATTCGATTAGTGACTGTCTGTGTAACCTATAACCTATATATGTTTTTGTACTATCTCATTCTAAACTCTGTCCAGGGCCAGGGGAGTTCACAGGCAACAAATGAACAATTCATGGACCCAGCTGTGCTCAGATTTCAGTCAACAGCTCCTTGCTACAACCCCTGTTGGGAAATGACAAAGAACAAGAGATTTTGTTAAAAAAAAAGAAAGAAAAAACAAATACAATTGGGAGCAGAGGTGCCATTCCACCCCCATCCCCGCTTTAAGACTGTAGAAAGTGTGATGTCCAACTGGTCTGATCATAATAGCTTTTTGTGGTTCCTGTCTAAAGCAATGGACATCACAGCTAGCGCCGCCACTTCTGGCTCCATTAGAAAGTTGGTCTTTATTAAACTCGGTCTCACGCTGCTTATTTGACATTCTGCTCACCCGTGCATTTGCCAAGTGCGGCATTGTGCTGCTATTGATTGGTCGAGACCTGGTCAGTCAGGAAGAGTGTGTGCCCGCCAGGTTATCATTGAAATCACTCCTCAGAAAAGTAGCGTTCGCCTCTCCTCTGCCTTATCGATAGTTTGGGGAGTGCATTAAGAGTGGCTGCTCAGCCTGATTTATTGAGACGCGCCAGCGCCTCTCCGCGCACCCAAAGGGCACGGGGTAACAATCCAGTCACACTTCCTTTCCCCTGCAAACAGTGTTTATTTACTCACTCTCAGGGAGGCAAAGAAGGCGGCTCTGACAGACAAACAATCTTATGATGCAGCCTTCATGTCAGGACTGGATTTTTTCTCTCTCTATTTCTCTTTCTCTCTCTTTCTCTCTCTCTCCTTTCCATTCTTCTTCCCTCCAGAATGTCTCAGTCAGTTGTCAGTCCTTTTTCCCCAGCCATGGGCCTTGTTGACACAGGAATCCGTCACTCCTCACACAGGGGAGAGCGGGACATGTTGGTGGCCATTACTATTCATGAGGCAGTGTCATCCACTCTGTCACCCGTTGTCAGCAAGAGGTGTCTGCCTGCACCACTGCTCCCCTTACTCTCTTTATCAGCCAGGGGTGGCTAATGAGAAGCACCAGGTTAATACCACCACTAGAACAGCAATGGCTTTAAACCCTCTTTAATTCATTTAGACACTGCTAATTGAAACCCATGTGAACTACACTCTGGACACCATCCATTTTCCTGCAATCCACCGCCGAAAAGGAAATGCCATCTGATCTAATTTTTGAAACTGATTCCATGATTAACTCACCGTGAGCCAGATTCATTTCCTCTGAATTTGCATGTTTTATTTTTTTTATAGCAATTCCCAGCCCCTTTATGTTAAAGCTATTAAGTTAAAATTGCATCTTGCTGGGAAATGTCTGAAGACAGCCACGACCAGACATACCGAGACCCAGCGGTGACACGCACAACCAAAAATATCCAGCTTTGGATAGTCAAAACCATCTTAGTCCAATTACAGCGAGTAAAAACAGCAGCCATGACTAAGACTAGACAACCTCCTGGATGTGGCAAAGTGTAAATTAAAAACTCCTTTTCACCCCGCAGTTGTCAGACACGAGTTAGTCATCCTGCACTCGAGTGTTTAATCAGCATGCAGTGAACACTGTGGGCTCGTCGACTAAGACCAGGAGTTCTTACTCTCTGTCCCCCTGCCTCCTTCAGCCTTCATGCATATTTATCTCTCCAGCTTTTGTCAATGCATCTGGAAATGAATATTGACAACAGCGAAAGGGCATTTTCTATCCCACCACACGGTCAACTCTTTGCATCTGGCAGCTTGAGGCCGTCCTTTCCCTGACTGTGTGTGAGATAGCTGTGCACAATGCAAGCCAACCTTTTGTTTTTTACCTTAAATTTACCCCCCCAGCTTTTGATGCATCTTCCTGTTATACTGAAGGGCTGCGGTCTAATGATAGGAGATCATTCTGCCTACCTTAAATGCAGCTGTAAATATTCAAATGTGCCATCATCAGTCGATGGTGTGAGAGATAATGGGTCCATCTTTTACCTGCCCCTGCTTGTGTGCGACAGCGGGATATATGTAGTTGAAGGCATCATCGTACCCAAAAGCGCATGATTTGCTGGGCATAAATTTCAGCAGACACACATCCCTCCCCGCACCTGCAGAAGCAAATGCTTATTCATTTACCCGTTTGTCATCTCAATAGTTATTTTATGGTGGCGCTGTATTAATTGAACTGCTTCTACTGCACAACAATTCAAGGCCCAGTACATCTATTACAAAGGGAGTGTGCCGGAAACATCGCTGAACGGCCTCACAAATCAGCCTAAGCTGAGAGGGAAACCTCACAATAATGTGACACAATCGCACTAATCTTTCATTTACAATGTACTCCGTCCTCAGCCGTGCAAGGAAAATGTCTTAAAAGCCCAAAGTGGCTGCTGTGGAAAAATCAGATTGGTTGCATGAGAGTTTGGCTAGGTTACTCGGTGCTGGGAATTGCTGGCAATTTCCTCTATGTTAAAGGAGATATTACATAAGATGTCTTTTTTATTTTGCTGGTCATCATTTGAACTATCACCTTTAAGGATTGTGCAGGGTTGTTTGAAACTTTTAGCATTTAATTTCTAAGAAGAAAATTGTGAAATGTCTGGAAGTCCCTCATTATATTACATAATCATTATAGAAGGGGTTGTAGGTTGCACAAAATTATCAGCTGCAGTCAGCAGCTAGTGTGTGTGTGTGTGTGTGTGTGTGTGTGTGTGTGTGTCTACATATAGCCAAAAGTTGACTATAATACTTGCTGTCACATGGAGTCATAATTTGCAAGGTTTAAACTAAATTGTCAAGGTTTCCTGAAACTAAAACATTATATGAATATTCACCTAGTCATACATACATGCACACCAGTGGTTCTCAAGCATTTTTTTGTCATGCCTCCCTTTGGAAGCCAAAAAGGTTGATGTCCCCATGTGCAGAAAACAAATATCTAAAACGTTAATGTACTGATGAAAGTAGAAACTTTAACTTCATAAGCACAAGTTAAACTGACCGAGTCCAGCAGTTTTTATACACAAAAGATGGGTCCTGACATGACTTGTGTGTTTGCTCGCTCTCCCGTTTTCTTTTTTTCTTTTGTCTGAATACATCTTACAAACTTGAATACTGAAAAAAGATTACACTTATTTGGTAATTCTTCATTAATATATTTTTTTCAACTTTAAATGATATTGTCCTCCTGGTCTGGTCATTTTCACTCACCCTGCTATGGCCCTGCCTGCACTGCCCAGTTAGAAAACCACTGATATACACAGTAAGAAACAAGATGCTGAGTTTGCTTTTACCATTTAGTGAAATGAGAACCAGAGGTTACCTGCAACGTAACCAGTATGTCTGTTTTTTTTATTAACAGAAGCACTTTTAACATTTTTATGTGAGCCTGGAGAAGTTAATCATTTTATTTGTAAAGCTAAACTTGTAAATGTGTCTGTGACATCCTGAAGCAACACATTCTGTACCTACTTTATCGACTGTAGCACTTCCAGCACAGTTTATCTCCTAAGCTTTTACTGTGGCTAAACGAATGCGCTCCATACACTCAATCACTCAAGTACTGTCAGCGTCCACATCGTCAGTCTCCTCCTTCTTATCATTGGCATTGCTCTGCTGAGTTACTTGACATCGCATAATGAAGTCAATGATGTTTCAAGCTTTGAGACACTTCCACTAAACGGAAAATCATTTGAATAATACTAATTCATCTTAAGTATGGATTGTGGCTTAACAGTGTTTTGATTTCTTGTTTTTTTAATAAAGCTGGTACTGCAGAAAAAAAAACAACAAGACAGTAGCTTCTCGCCGCTTTGTTGCTTTAATTCATCTGTTATCTTTTGAAAGCCTTAATAATACTTCTGTGACTCAGCATCCCGTCCTCTCAAAACAAACAACATGCTCCAGAGCTGATGGGGACATCCAATTTAACTGCCATCTTAATGGAATCTATAATAAGTGCAGGGGCGCAATAATGGCAAAGCACTGCATCGTCTGATAATACAGCAAGCATCAAAAACCCCTGTGATCACCAAACGAGTCCAGTTTCTTCCCCTCAGAGGAGCCGAGAACAAAATGTCCAGATGTCATTGTCAAGTCGCTGGTAACGTATTCCCTGTGGGCTCCTCACAGGGGGCTGCCTCAGCTCTCCAGCGGCCCTCATGCCGTATAGACGTAATCTGCCGTCTGCAGCACAAGGAGGGGGTGTGGGCTCCTCTGCATTTCCTTCCACACTTCTGAAAACCTCCCCTGACTTTAATTTCACGGGCACCTGTTCTCTCATGTGCTCATGGCAGAGGAGTCAAATCACAGACTTTCATATAAGCGCTGGGACCAAGCCAGAGACTTGTGATTCAAGAAGAGGAAGAAATGCCTTCACCGCGGGAGCATGCTGTATGACATGTGGAGCCATGTTTCACAAAGACAAATTTGTGCGGGTGTTTGTCATCTGAAGCGGCCGCCTCTGTGTGTTAGTTTGATGCGCAGGCATGACATGAAAACTATAAAGCAAACAGGATTGTATGTCGAGCCGGGGCCTTGTTATTGGAGCCACAGGGGCCACAGATGACTTGATGAGGTTGAACTATGTTGTAGGAGGAGTGTGTGGAAATGTACTTCTGTGTTCAGCATCCTTCTTAGATTGCCTGGAGGTCAAAGGTGACACAAAGCTCAAGGGAGTGCATGAAGGCCCAAGACTTAAAAGTTTTACCAAGATTTTCAAAGCTATCAAAAAGATGACTCCATGCAGGCGATCTGACAAACTGGACAAACATTGGTCCTATCTGCGGAGCATGCATGCGACGGCCTGATGACACGATAGCAACTTTGGCTCCTCAACAAATATTCAAATGAGATTACAAGAAAGCCAGAGGAATGACAGACAAATGGACACAAATCGGGTTTCATTTGTTTACTCTTCTGCAATTGTGTTAGGCATCCCCCTCATGGCTCCAGAGGTAATGATTGTGGTGGGACCAGATTAAAGGCTGTAGTCAGCTGTTTAGCGGGCCTCTGCTAACAGAGATTAGCGGCAGCTGCTTGGCGACAGACTTGGTGGGAGAAAAAAAACCCAACATCTCAGCAGAGGATTTCATTGTCTCAGACTACAACCACCTTGATGAGTAAGAATCCTGATAACAGGAGGCAGTGTGAGCATAGAGGATTGGCAGGCTTTGTTTTCTTGAAGCCGCATCAAAATTCAGTTACCAGCTTGTAGACTTTCTTCTCTCCCTCCTCCTCTTCTTCCTTTTTTTCGCCCCCCCACCCCCCCACCACCTTCTCGGTAGCGTACGCATGGCAAATCATTGCAGATGTTGCCTGTAATGATGCAGACGGCACACACAATCATACAGAATGGAAACGGAGCTAGCTGAAATTAGTAAAAATTACTTTCTCATTACCTCCCTCATTGCTCCTGTAAGTAGTCTGAGTTTCCGCACGATTAGGAGAACGAGCTGTGGAGGGGCCTTACCCCTCCACCCCCAACCCCAGCCCCCCTCCACACACACCCACACACACAGTGAAAAAAGTATGCTAGGTTAGTCTAACCATTTCTTCAACCCACCCGAACACTCATCACCTCTGGTCATCTCTTGATTTCCATTAATCACTGAACAAGCACAGTGTCAGAGACACAGCTGTGTCATGTTTCACACTTAGACGTCACCTTCTTTTTTTCCCCACACCTATTACTTTAATGTTCAACTACTCAACCGTCAACCTTTCTTGGGCCTGACGGGAGCTAATTATTGCATGAGCTTCAATGAATCCAGTGTGCCCATTTGTCCTTGTCTGAATACAATCAGACTCTCCATTGGCTTAGTCCTATAAAGCCTGGGGCCAAATAGATTTGAATAAACTCACAAGGTAAAATTGCCTGCTTGTCTTGCAGGGTATTATGAGTGATATACACAGGCCACTGCTGCAGCCTTGGATGGGACTTCAATTGTTTTAATGTTGAGAATAAGACTAGAGAGTGGTTTTGTTTCTCATGGGGTTTGTATGAGTATGTGTATGCATGTAGGCACTCTGAGAGCAGAAACTCACTGATTTGCAATAGAAACATGCGCTGCAAGAAGCACCCGGGATGAAATTTCTGATTGCGTGCCTGTTCTACAAGCTGCCAAAGCTCAGAAGACTTAAAAGGGTGCAGTTGGCATGGCTGAGAAATGGATCACCCAAGACTGTCCGGAACAGTGGTGTGCCAGGATCGCTTTACACAAAACGCAGGAACAGTGAAAAATGCAGTGTCCGCACAAAGCGTTGCAACAGGAAACCCGGAAACTGGTAGCTCGTGAACCACAGACAGAACTCTGTTAGCTCCTTTTTATAGGAACGATCACCTTTTTTATATATGTTTTTACCTTCTTTGCTCTGAGTACATGAGGGAAGTGTTCAAGGTGTGCTGTGTAAATCTGGGACATGGCAATACGCCTCGGAAGGCGTTGATAATGTAATGAGTCTCTGTGTAGAAGAAGATATGAATTAGAGAATGGGGGGAAAAAAAGGTGTCCATCTATATTTGCAATGTGCAGCGTGTTCCTGAGCCAACAGAATCTGCTATTTGTTCAGTTCACATTGATTCTTTCATCCCCGTTATTCATCACTGCATGCGAGACAAACATCCATTTGTAAAAACACGGGTAGGCTTTAATTCCTAGGTGTAAATATAGCAGAAATGCGTAGTAGTCCTCTTAATACAACATTAGAGGTTTGTCATTTAATCATACTATCAAGGATAGCATTTGAAAATTTTGACACGTCATAAGCTGTGAAACTGGTCTGTTTTTAGAAGCAAGCAACAATATTACACTCACCAAATTAGACTTGTTCTCTAGCCAAAAGCTTAACTGTGACTATATGTAGGATACGAGCGTTTTAGCACCTATCCCCGGCTGCAGGACCTCATACAGTGTCAGATGTGTCATGCGCTCATTTCTTCCAACTGTGTGGTATTTCTTTCCACTGTGCCCGGTGCTTTGTAAAGCATCACCCAAAAATAACCTCTCCGCTGGAATGCTGGAATAGGAAGGAATCGTGTTCATCCAGTTAAAATTATCCCCAGCCACTCCGTGGAAACCCACACACTTCATCCCAAAATACTCCTGCCTTGCGTCATGGCTGGACCTTTTTACATAGGTATAGAGGAGGGGAAACTGATGACAGCTCCAGCAGGCGCGTGAAGCTCCAGCGGCCCGTGCCAAGTTCTCATGGTGTGGAAACGGTGCCAGCTGACTCCTCTCCACAGAATCGAAAAGGGGTTGTTGCAGGTCACGAGGTCGAGTCAGCTGAACTGGGCTGCTGATCTCTAATGCTAAGAAAGCTGTTCGCCGAAAGCAACAGGTGGGCAGTCCATTCATGTTCTGTATTGTTAAGAAATCTCAAGTCAAGCCAACAATTTCGAGCTCACCATATTTGATGAATTTGTGCCAGCACTTTGTCACATGATGGTAGTGATGTAACAGAGCCCTGCATCACTGCAACATATGTTAAAACACACAGACAGCAGAACAGGGACACATTATATTACTTTGATAAGGAGCAGCACAACCAATTAGCATATCAGTACATCATATTTGGCTGGTATATTGATAGTGTCATGGCAGCACAATATGGAAAATGTTTAAAAGAGCTGGAGGAAAATGCTCTGATTTACAGTGGAAGCACATTTTCTGTGATTTATAATGACACTGACTTGGTTTTACGCTTTATATTTATCATTAATTGGATTAGACAAGGATTGGAATATGGTTTTATGTATTCACCTGTATTTTAGCTGGACAAAACATGCTGGATTATATGTTGGCTAGGCCTTCCCACGTGTTAGCTGTTACATTATCTCAATTTATAATGGTTCTCCACCACTGGAATGATATCTAGGTGAAACATCTCCGCAACAATGTTTGATTATCATGATTTATTTAAATTGTAACACAAGTACAGATGGTTTAGTGTGAAATGAGTACAGTATAGCAGTTAGTGTTTATACTTGAATAATCAAACTAGAGGGCAGCTGTTGAAAACCAGCACTTTAAAATTGTATTTGAATGCAGTAAATAAAATGTAAAGTTCTTCCCACTTGGATTTATAGCCTGACATCTTCACACGCATCTCCTGGTTTTTAAATTAGACGTCCTCAGTATTTCCCCTGTAAATTTGTTTTCATAAGAAAAACCAGAGCTGTTAATCTTGGCGTGGCTGTTGGGGGCCCAACAGACTTGGGGAACTACTATCAGGCTTCTGCTCTGGCAGCTGGCTTCAAGCAGTGACCAACAAATGACGGTCATTTTTTAATTTGCAATAGTCTTTCATTGGGCTCGCCGTGGGGGTATTGTAAAACAACTGATGATTTAAGACCATCTTTGATTCCCCAGTTGCTCCCCCAGCATTCACTACATTCACTCACCCGGGCCTAATTAATTTGGTATAGATCAGATTCTTTTTTTTTCCTATTTTGTAATTAATGTAGCTCTAAATTTTGAATTAGACTATGTTTCCAAATTGTTCTCAGTGGATGGATATGCTTGGATTCTCACAGTGAGTTTTAAGTGTAAGGCATTATCTTTACCATTTTAATTGCAAAAGTTCAATCATAGTAAATGGAAGCAATCATATTGTATGTTTTCTAATCAAGATGGAAAACAGTACTGAAGAGGGCTTTGCAGATTACTGAGGAACAATGACTGGACAAGCCGTGCACACTAAAATGTAAAAAACTGCATGCATAACAGGGATGGAGCTTTTGATTACACAACTGCATCAGGATTTATTTGCCTTAAGAACACTGTCAGCACACTGCTACCCTGAAACTGGTAAAATCTTAGTGACATCCAGACTGACATTTTAGCGCAGCTTTCAGGCATCACAAAACTGATTGTCACTCCTCTAAAGGGTTGGTCAGCCTAATGAATCTGTGAAAGGGCCTTCAAGCTACTACTGATACTCAAATAATCTTAACCTGCAGGGTTATTCAATCCTCTCTAAATGGCAGGTTATGTCAGTATTAATCTGCATTATGAGGTCACTCAAACAAGGTTGACATTTTGCCTGCCTGGATCGCCTCCCTGTCGTTTTGTGTTTGTGATACCAGCCTATGTAAATAAGGGAGCTCTGCTCTTCTGTTCCGCCTTGCCTCAGAATTTGTTTAGGATTAGAAATCTCATTTTGCCCCGAGCCCTGCTTGCTTTAGATCAGTCAGCTCATCTGCAGATCTCAGAGCAGATAAACACTGCCGTTCTCTGGGCCTCAGCGTTTTTTACATTCTGCAATTTGCAGAGAACCAGTATGCTCTGTTCCTGTCACATCACAGGCCGAATGGGGGAACAAATGGGGGAGGATGAGGAGGCGTTGGCACACCTGCAGGTCGTGACAAGTGTGCAAGGAATGGCAGAAAGAGTAAGCACTCCAGGGGTTATCTACCTAATTTCAAATCCATTCTGGAAGGAAAGCCTGGGCGCTATTCCCATCTTTACAGAAAGATTTAGAGCGAGTCAGTTGACAGGGCAAAAAGGCAAGGACAGCCTTTGTGTGGGAGATGAGTGACAAAATGAGTCATGGCCGTCAGTTGGGTTATGGAGTGTGATGAGGAACAAAGAGAGTGTAGGCCTGTCAAAGAGCAAAGCTATTAGACCAAATCTCACTCCACCTATCTACACCGCCGGACCTGTATTTTAGATTGAATGGTGACAAATTGAGAATGATCTTTAAGTTGTGTAATTTAAATAATGTAACACCACAGATGAATTGCTACCAAGCAATGATACAGATAAAGTGTCATTTGATCACTTTTTTTTAGAAATATGTGCAAAAAGCCTAAAAATAGAAGAAATTAGAAAAGAAAGATGCTGAACCTCAGGTTGAATGATGTCTCCTGCAGCTTTTGTTTTGTCACACTCCTTGGCTGCCGTCATGCATGGCTCCCCAACACTGTGCCAGGCCCCTGTTGCTCTTTCTGGGTGAAAAATATGGATATTACATAATTTTTCTTTCTGTGGGACGAGGTGCACAGGTTGCACTCGAGCCCTTCACCTTGCCACCATGCAGAAACTGAACTGGAAGGGGCCTGGGCAGAGCACTGAATGTACTCACTTTGTACGGCACACCAATCTGTTGGGGTTGAGTCAGAATGGCCACCCACGAACAACTTCCTCTGTATCAACGCAAGCTGGCCGCTCGCTGTGAGACGTCAGCCGCTAATCTAGCATAACGGGGACTGAAAATGAAGCAGACCAGAGAGTGCCGAGGTATTAGCATTTGAGCGTAGCGTGCAGGAGGAAAAGCTTTTTACCAGCCCACTGCACCCATATGGCATTAGCACATAAAATGCCACTGTTGACATTTTGGAGGCTCGGTGCCTCTGTAAGTGCAGGGCATCGATATTAAGAGTCATTAGAGAGGGTACTTGATCCCATATTGATGGTGAAACAGTCAAGCGCCACCTAGCCAAAAGATTCTTACTTTCCAAGACTGATTTTCCACGCTGGGGGATTGATTCAGTGCTTAGGAGGACCAAGTGATCCTGAGCTATGAGAAATTAAATGACAAGCCAAGATAGCCAGCCCGAGATCCACCCAACCTCAAAAACCAAGTATCTCTTTACCTTCACTTAAAGGAATTCTCATATTTCTGTGGATTCCCCTGCAGGATTATACCGCTGCAATCATTACTTCCTCTTAGCTTTTTTGATGCATGTCATCGTGTTGCAAATCCTCCTCTTGATAGAAGCAACAAATTAAGGCTGCTTAAAGGTCAGTTAAAGGTGACAGGCACTCATCATCAGCTCCCTGGGTCCTTGTAGATATGCTTTGAATTGATTTTATTTTTTGCATAGCAAAAAAAACAACATTTCTTCTATGAGCCTCGACATACTCTACTAAAATAAATATAATAGATACTGTGGTGATTTATTGTGATTATTTGTAAATGAACAAATATTTCCCTTACAAAAAAAAAGGAAAAAAAAAAACAATCAGTAAGAATGTCTAGACAAAATGTCCTCATTGGACACTGCAATACGTTTTGTTTGGGAACAATAACTAATAGAATCTCTTTCTTGGCGGACAACAGCTCATTAAAGCACTACAACTTGGCTGTAGAAAGCTTTTTTATCCAAAAGTGAGTTTCCAGCAAACACAGCACTCCCTTGGAGGCATTATGTGCCTAAAATCAACAAGACAAGAACAAGATGGCTTTTCCACCTATTTTTCAAATTTGACAATTTAAATTTTCAAGCGGTAAAAAGTACTTTTCAAAAATTCTTATGGGCACGGTGAAGCATATAATCTCCTTCCAGAAGTTCTTTTGAACTTTACAAACTTCATTCTTTTTTTCTCCAGCCCACTCAGAATTAAATTAAATTCAACATAAGTAAGGTCAGAGTTGGTGTGGATTGAACAGTCGGACACTTCTGCAGTTTTACTGTTCGGTCCTCTCTGTACTGCTGTTATTACAGACATGTCTGAAACAGCTGTAGACGTTCAACTCGCTCATGTAGTCGCCTCCATTTTTTGAGCCGTGACGTTTAACCTGCGGTGCTCAAGGGCTAATGGGAAATGATGTTCTTTAAAGGCCACTAAAAACAGAACAGATTTTTTTTCTTCTTTATCTTGACATATGTATTGAACAACATGACATCCTGTTGAGTAAAGCTATGTTCCAAGGCTAGACATTTAACAACTTGCATTATCACAAATGTCAAAGGGATTTTGAACATTTCATTTTTTTATTTCTGGAACAAAGCATGGAAGTTCCAGTTTCCCTGTGGCTCTTTTTTTATAGTTCATTTTGGAAGGCAATGAAAACTATAATTAGCTGCGAGCAGGATATAAGTCAAGAAAATACATATAATCCCTACTCTTAACTCTACTCATTTGTTCAGTTTGACAACATCGAATATACTGAGTTGAGGATGTCATTGTTGACTTGGCCTTTTGATTGTGCTGTTGTAACTCCAGCTGTTTCTATGCAACCGCACTTGACAGGCAACATCCACACAACTTCACCTGCACACCTTTCCTTGTGTTCAACTCTCACTATCACCTTAGCCTTTCCCTCCCATCTCATAACCCCTCCTCCCCCAAATAATCTCCTGATAAGAAATAACACAGCTGATGATTAATTATAGCCATTGTGCTTGTGGACTGATATACTCCCTGCACACATCCATCTTTAACCCCCCCCCCCCTTCCATCTCTCATTCTCTTCCACGTGATCATGTGGCTCTGAGGATAGTTTTCAGAAGAACATAAAAGCTAGTCAGCTGTAAAGCTAAATGAAAGTCGTTTGCTCTCCACATAGTCTACTAATGTAACATGCAGCTTTAGGGACTATTGGTCTTTCTGTAGTTATAAAATAACTCGTTCTTAAAGGCGGTGTTAATAATTGAAAGTGATGGAAGGGAACAAAATTAGAATGGGCGTAATTTCATGATTGAGTGTTCAATTCTATCTATTTCTCTTTTTCTCCATCCCCCCCCTATTGTCTTCTTTCTCTCCATCCCCTTTCACCCTTTCCCAATATACTGTAGGATCTGTACTCAGATAGATGGTGACGCTAATTTAGTTTTCCATTTGTGTATCACTCTTCATTCAGCGTGTATCTGGTGGTTGTTGGCAGCGTTTGTCAGTGTGCATTGTTTGTTTCGCTCAATTGATTAAAAAAAGATGTTGTCTCATGCATTGTGACGGAGTATTTCCTCCAGAGATCGCAGAGTTATTACAGAGCGGCGGTCTGGACACCCATTGATGTATTGTGCTGGGCTTTGGGACAAGGCGAGGTGAGGAGGAGGAGAAGCGGGAACAGGGAGAGGACGGGAGGGCATGCTCGGTTAGGAGTTAAAGACAGAAAGAAAAACACGTCGCTCACAGACAAACCAACTTCATCACACACCTCTCAAAATGACAGCGACTAGGACTGCATGTCTTTTGCCATGTTCCATCCCCTCAATCATCTTTCCATCAAACACCCCCTTACTAGTGTTCACATGCGCACACACACACACACACACACATACACATACACACACACGTTACCTTACTAACAGGTTGTCATAGCACTGCCGCATGGTTGTCAGTGTCAAGGAATCTTCACATGTCTGGAGCGGTGAATGTGAGAAGGATAGTTTGTGTTGTCAGTGACAACACCTTGTCTGAGTTATCCCAGGATGTGAGAGAGAGAGAAGAATATTGCAAGAGCAGTAAGTCACAACACAGCCCAGGTGGGATGATAATCAGTTTGATATAATGCTAGAAATGAGTGTGAGATCTTTCTTGGTAACCTCGAAGTGCTCTGCTGATACAATAAGAGAGACTCAGTGCTTTTTCCCCCTTCTTTCATGTAGCTTCTCTCCTTTTTGTTGTAACTCCTGTACAAAATATATTTTATATAAATCTTTAGTGCTCTGTTCAAGACCCCCCCCCCCCCAAATCACAGTCTGCATTGAGAGTTTTCTCTCATATTCAACACTCGAGTATCAGATAGTGCCAAAACTGGACTATGTTTACTGCAGCCTAGTTTTTCCTACATACCTTTATGCTGGCACAACATGAAAGATTTTTGTGGGCTGTCTTGGAAGTCGTGGTTTTGAAAAGTTGCATACAGATTCACTTTTACTTTGTTCAATACACATAATGTTGATTTTGAAATCTGGAATTCATTGTACTGAATCAAAATGAATCTTTTAAATTTAAAAGAAGCAAATGTGAATTATGTTCTCAATTCAGAGCACAGAATTCAAGTTTAATTTCATTATAAATACACATAATCAGAACATATATTCCAAATTCATTTAAAAATCTTTATAACAATTTAAAGCTATCGGCAAATTCTGCTTTATTTGGTAGATTCAACCACAGTTTTGTGAATACTGACATAGCAACATGCATAAAACAAATAGTTTTGTATTGCAGGTTTTAATATGGACAGGTATAGTATGTCTCAATCACTCTTTCAATGGCAAACAGTGCCTTTAGATCACAAAGTAGCGCATTTGTCAGCCTTGTGTGTGCTTGTCAGAATCGCTGTCATAAACTGACATTTTTATCCAGTTTATCCAGGCAAACGATTTTAGTTGTCAGATGCTTGGATTTTAAGTGTTAAATTTCCTGGTTGGGTCAGCGTGTCGAGGCTAGCACAACCCAGCTTGTTTTTAGCACTGGAGCTAACTATCCAACAGGGACTGCAGATACCAGGTGTTAAGACACTACTGACTGCCAACCGAAGCCTAATTTCCACAGTGGGTCCACTTGTTGGGCTCATATCAACACCCGTCTATAATCCATGGCTTCACTCACCTCCCCATCTGGCTGTGTAAGCTGCGCCTGTCTTGCTTATAAGATTGCAAAGTTGGAGAGAAGAATCCCCACACTCTTAACAGATCCAGAAAGCTGAGAAGCTCATAAACACCATCATGTTGGGCCCAGCACAAACCAGCACAACCTGTGGCTGAGAGTCTGATGCCACTGCTCCCTATCTTCCAGCTGATGCTGCCCCTCCTCTGTTCATCGCCCCTGAGTAATCCTGGGTCTGGCTCAGGGCTAGACTGATAGCCCTGGTCAGCTATACTTTGTCCCATCAGGAGCCTTGGTGCCTGGTCAGTGCTTTTAGCAAGAGAGGGAGGTGCACTTCCTTACTATGACATCCAGCTGGAAAATAAATATGACACCCTCAACCTGCATGACCCCACTCCTTCAACTGAGGAATCCCAGCCTCCTCCTCCATCTCAGGGCCTTAGTCAAGCCTTTTTCCCAAAGACTGCAGTGGAAAAACTGTTTATTTAATGGTCAGATTTTTTGGCTTTGGTATTCGTATTGGTCCTCGATCTCAGAGTGGCATTTAACACAGTTGATCTTTAGATACTGCTCAAAAGAATGGATGGGACTTGTTGTCTTGTGCTAAATTGGTTCAGATCATATTCACAAGATAGGGACTAGTTTGTGTCAATTGGCACTGACATTATGAACAAAAAGTTACATGCTGAGTTCCTCAATGGTTCATATTTGAGCCTCTTCTATTCAGTATCTACATACTCCACCTTGGTCAGATTATGGAACAAACCTTTTACCATACTTACGCAGATGACAAAACTGCATTGTGATTGATTGATTGATTGATTGATTGATTGATTGATTGATTGATTGAGATTGAAAAGTGTCACCGTATGGCTACAGCCCTTTATATTTGCTGAATAAGTGCATTCAATAATTCAATAAGTGGATTGCCAGAATATTCTACAACTAAAGCCCCCGGAGAAGAAAAGTCAGTACTCACCTTCACCTAAAATCTAAAAATCAAGCCAGAAATATTGATGTAGTTATGGATTGCAACTTAAATTTCAACAGCCACATAAAGCCATTACCCAATCAGCCTACTACCACTGTGAAAGCATAGCGAGAATTAAAGGATTTCTGTATAAACAAGATGCAGAAAACCTTGTTTCATGTTTTTTTTAGCATGCCAGACTATTGTAATGGTGTCTTCACAGGTCTTAGTAAAAAAATCAATCAGACACCTGCAGAATGCAGTTTGCCAGAGTCCTCACTTACACCAAGAAAATGGAGCACAATCCACTGGTCCTTAAATCACTGCTCTGCCTTCCTGTGTGTCAAAGGATAGATTTTAAATCGTATTACTAGTCTATTAACCACTAAATGGTCTCGGGCCCAAATACCTTTCTGATGTGCTTGTACAATACGAAGCACCCAGACCCCTAGGTCATCTGGGACCGGTCTACTCAGTGTTCCCAGGTCTGCTAAAACTGTCAGCGTATTTAAATCAGGACTTAAACATTTTTTACTGCTTGTTTTGTTTTTATTGTCTTTTTAAATTAAATTTTAATGTATTTTTGTCGTCTTGTTTTTACTGTATCTTAAATGCAATCTTAATGTCTTCTTAATGCCTTAATTTTAATATATTTCAATGCCCTTGCAAAGCAATTTGAATTGCCTTGTGTTCTGAATGGTGCTATATAAATAAAATTGCCTTGCCTTGCCTTAAGCTATACTGCAGCTAAAAAGTTTGAGCCCTCAGGCAACTGGAAGGTAAAACTACTTCTCCCCTTTCATTGTCATTGTAACATTTGACTGATTACATATTCACAAGAACAAGCATTTTTTTGTGATTTCTTTATTGTTTGATTTGATTTGAACTTTTCCTTAAAAAAAGAAAAAAAAGCTGGTTTAATCCTACAGAACAGCATTTCATGTTTTCCTGATTGTCTCATGTTATATGTGAATTCACCTTATTGCTGTCAAAACATCTCAGAGCCCAGAAATAATCTCCATTTAGATTTGATGTTTATTCCTGCATCTCATGCATTTTAAAATAGTTGTTGTTGAATAAATGACAACTCCTTCACAGACTGATGTAATACCTTCTGCCCAACCAGTTTCATGCCCTAGTACGGAACGGTTTCATAACATGGGAGATAATTTGCAAAACTATTCAAATTTACAGTATTGTGATGTTCCACTTTAGATGAAAGGAACATCATTCAGTTGCACAGTAATGCTTTGCTTCTACTAAAGGGAGCCATGATGGCAGACGCAGGCAATCAGGAAATTGAATCTCACATGTGCATGCCAATGTGAAGTATCCAGGTGACCTCTAATTGAACAGCAGCCATTCATCCCCGCCCATGATGTTCTTAAGCCATAACTGATGCGAGTTTCATTCAAAATCCACCCAGGACCTCCCTCATGTGCCTGTATCAGCAGCAGATGTTTGATCGGAGATAAGCATTCAGGTCAATGTCGACCTCATCACAATGGACCCTAGTTTTGCCCATCATGCCAATAACTGCCAGGCGATGGGTCCTCCCCTTTGCTGCGCTCTGATTGACAGCTCTCCACTGACAAGGTTTATGGGGGTCAGGACCTTCCTCTCTGTCACCTCTAATTGGAGCACAGTGTCATTAACTGGTGGACCCAGACCTTGGCTGGCAGGGAATGGACAGTTATATCTCCTCCTGTTTGAAAGACAATAGAACCCCTCTGATGAATTATCTACGACACAGCGACAGTATTCCTGCTAAGACGAGGCAACCGTTTTTGATTAATCAGCATCTACTCTGTAAGCGCAGGTGTGTGTTCAGTCAATTGTTGAGAGAAAACTACCTTGCGCGGGCCCGTTAAGAGGGCACATATCCAACTATGTCAAGGCCAGCAGCACCACTCAGCCCTAAACAAACAAACGAGTTAGAATAATTGACCTTCAGGCTTTGTTACTCTGTTAACCTGTCCTGCTGGGAGTAAAACCTCCACCGTGATTCCTAGCCCCCCTGCTATGCCAGTGATTCCACACTGCACGCGTCGCCTCACACACAAACACCGCAGGTGAGCTGACCATATTTGCATAAGTCCGTGTAACCATGTAAGTGTACGACCCCTGCCAAGCAGAGGTGAAAAGAGATCCAGTAAACCATTAAGTATACGGAATGTACAGTACATACCAGAGCCGCTCCCTGTTTGCAGGAGTATAAATATTTCCTATATGGCAGATTGTGGCTTTGTGCGGGATTACAGCTAAATCTTATAATTAGCATGAAAGGCCAGCGGGAGAGGGAGAGGAGAATATGAATGGACAAGGGGACTGACCTCCGCTATCTCCCTCAGGCATGCCTATTGCTTATCTGGTTCCATGGCAGCAATGTTTATGTATAACTTTAGCAGCGCAGAGATGTGCGCTGCATAAGCTCCTGTGTGACAGTTCAATTTCTGAATTGGTTTTTGATTACAGAGCAAGCTGGAAGAAGCTTTCACAGAAGACTTCACTGACCCTGAAGAGGTTTTTACACAATGGTGACTGATAACATTTCAGTTCATTGTCAAAGAGTTGAACTTTGATTTGGATCCATAAGGAATGAAATCATTTGATCTATTTTCCTGTATATGTTAATCATTTGCCAAAAAAACCCCAATTCATAACGGGAAGTAGTCAGTTTTTAGTAGGCTCGGAGGTATTCATTGGTTAGATCATTATGGGTGGCCTCTTACTGTTACTTCCTGTGGTCAATGACGCTGCAGCACATATCCAATCTTAAACCTTGGCAGCGGTTTATTTACTCTACCAACAATCCCTGGCCATTATGCACCCTCCACTACAGTTTTCAGCCCTAAACATTTCACTTCAATTTTTATTTAACTGACATATTACTTCAATTGCTTTACCCTAGAAATTCTACACAGAGTGCACCCCCCCCCCCCCCCCCAAAAAAAAACAAAACAAAAACACACACACACACACACACACACACACATACACAGATATAGAACTGCGTTAATTAACCATTGAAGTTGTTACATAAGGGAACACTCAATCCCAGCAGCCACCATGACAATTAGGCAGGAACTGTCCTACCCATGTAGACTGTTGTGTAAATCAACTTTGATCACTTTTCTTTTAATTGTCAGAATGGTAATTTAGCTGTTGATTCGAGGCTGGTTCACAGCAGTCTTTGAGGGATTTTCTGACTACAAATAATTCAGAGGAACAAAGATGCCAGGGTTTGATGTAGACCCATGTAGTGTCACCCACTGTCCCTCTTTGATCTACTGATATTTTTATATTTGCTAATGTGCTGTGGTTCCTCTGTTATTTCTCCGGGCTTCACAGTTTTCCTTTGTATATACTCAGGAAGAAATTATTGGGCTAGATAATAGCAAAACAAAACAAAACAGACAGATTCTTGTGAGTTGCCTTACTGTGAAGGTGGAGTTTCTGATATTCTGGGTCTGTTTCATTAATTTTTCAAATCCAGTATGCTGCAATAAGAACTTTGAATTTGAAATTGGACTTTTCTTAGTTTGATAAATATTTATATGCTCGTGTTTGGTCATATCAAAGTTTGGCAGAGTTACGATAAACCTGAGGTGAAAATTAGCCGTGTAATCACAAATGGATTATGCAAATTAAAGATCAATTGCATTTCCCTTGTTTTCCAGAAAATATAGAGACTTTGTTTCCAAAAAAGGCTTTCGGCCATCAAGGTGAGTTTGCAGAGAGCCAGCAGGGTTCCTCATCTCCCTCCAGCGGGTAACGAGCTTATTTTCCATACGTAGCCAGGTGCATGTTTTAAGATAGAGCCTTAACAGCGTGTCGTGGCAGTGAATTCCAATTGAGCCGATCCAGGTACAATAACGCTGTTATGAATGCAGCCCGTGATGTTGATGGCATCCATATCACACTCAGAGGGACGGGGAAAAAAAGAGCCTGACATCTGTTTCAAGCACACTCCAGCCTTTACATCTCCCCACAAAGTCATGGGTTGGGAGGCGCACGTCTGGCTTTCCTAGATTAAAATGTGTCAACAAGCTTAACTGCTGGCTTTGAAACTTGCTCTCTCTCCCTTTGTAATTCCCCTGATGGTAGGTGAATTTCCATTTTCTTAAGCATATGGTTAACACAATCATATGTGCACTGCTTTACATGATAACATTGGACTTTTTCCAAAGCGTGACCTCAATGCGGAAATCTAATTGAAAATGACACCTTTTATGAAAATGACACCTGGTGTTATTTTTAAAAATTTTGATGAACGACTGAAAGTGATGAAACTCATTTACTATAACCTATGTTTTACACAGTGGATCAATGAAGTACAGTAGCACTGTTTATAGCAGCTATTCAGGAAATACTGTGATTTGCAAGTGCACGATAATCCCACACATTGTTTCTGAAGAAAGAAGTGTTGTTTGCTAACAAGCCAGTGCTTTGGCTACCTCATCCAGTTGGACTTGCACTTTTTTTTTTTTTGGTTTAGTTATGGGGATTACTCTTTTGGACGAGCTTTAAAGACTACAGTGGGAAGGGGAGAGGGAGAGGCAGCTGGGCTTAAGGATAGGATAAAATGGGGAGGGAGTGATGGGGGGGGGGGGGGGGGGGGGGGTTGTGGTGGATAAAAAGATGGAGAAACAGAGACAGAGGTGTTCAGTTCCTTTGGAAACATTCCCTTTCTCCGTTGCCTTCTCCTCTTTTCATGGCTGAAGGTCAGGATAAATAATCGATAGCATTAAAAAGAGCTCCCCATCCCCGGTCTATTGTGCCTGAGACTTGGTCCCCATTGACAATTAAAGGCCCCGAGTCATTAATGTTGAAGTAGCCTGGAAACCCCTTTGCATTGTTCCTTCTGAATGAGAGGAAATCCAATGCAGGCTTGAGGTTTTCCGCGGTCGGGTCATGACATTGACAGGGGTGGTGGTGGGGCGGCTGGGGTGGGGGGTACCACAATCGGATGGATGATTTGCTGCCACACTGACACTGTTCACTCATAAAAAGCTAAAGAGAGGACGCCCCCTTTTCTCAGACAGCCCCGCTGCTCGACTTAACAGTTATTTTTAAAACCGAGCGAAAACAATTACATCGGCCTCGGTAGAAGGAGCAAGAGCGGGAGAGGCAGAGACGGAGGGAGCAAAAAACAAAATGTGAAGGCTGGCTCCTTTTCAGTGCGCTGTGTCACTATCAATAGTGACACCTTGAACAATTCAGTCAGTGATATTGAAAGTGCTGTGTGTCAGCAACCCTGCCTGTGACACTCCCAGAAGGCACCAGCTCCCCCGGTGGCAGGTCACACTATAAAAAGAACAATCAGAGTGGCCTGATGGAACTAATTTCATCTGGCCTTTAATGTTCCCGTCCCTCCCTTCTTTCACTCACCCATCCTTCCACCTGAACTCACTCACTCTCTCTCACACACACACATACATGTACACATATTTATTTATGCCTTCTTGTCTGTACTCC
This sequence comes from Scomber scombrus, assembly GCF_963691925.1. NCBI lineage: Eukaryota > Metazoa > Chordata > Actinopteri > Scombriformes > Scombridae > Scomber > Scomber scombrus. Next base: position 15,213,634 of record NC_084992.1, on the reverse strand, counting down.
CCCCTCCCCCTCCCTTTTTGTCTCCGTGTGTCTGTTTCTCTCCTTTCTGTCTCACCTCTCCATACCCTCATCTCTCGCTCCGTCTCATCTCCTCGCTCCTCTGTTCTCGTCAGGCTTTCCTTACCTTTTGCTTTGCAGTCACGTTTCATCTCTGTGCATGACTCATTTTGCTCAATAAGCTCCAAAGTAAGCAGATTTGTCCATCCTCTCCTCTCTCTCTCTTCTCCCCCTCCTCCCTAAGAAGGCTATTGTGATTCACGGAGGAAACCCTTCAGAGCAAATATTCTCTGGGCATTTCATGTATAAACATGCCTGACTTTCTGTCACCGGGGGGAAAAAAAAATGAAAATGCAAAAAAGCTTTGTGTAACGCAGTGATTCAATACGTAACAACCGACGAATGTTTTGATGCATTGGTCTGAGCCGTTCGGTCAAGTTAATGCCAAGTGTGATAAATAGATTAGTCTCTAGATGGTGGCCTCAAACGAGTTTCCTCCAACGCTTAAGGCAGAGTTTTCATTCCAGCTAATTTGTTGGGATTTTGCCTGCCAAGAGTCCAACTGGTGATGAAAGGAGTCAGCCCCTTTAGCATTTAGACAGAAATAAACAAATTCATACTCTCTATTAATATATATGTATTTTAACTGGATGTGAAATCCTCCCTCCGAATGCTATTGTCAGGATTAAGGGTCAGAAAATGCAATCTGAGTTGAATTAAGGAAAGCAACCTCGGTGTCATATGCACAGAGAGCACACTCCAAAAAAAAGAGAGCATTAGCATTCTCACATTTGCATAACGCATATATAAGTCGAGTGTTGTGGAGAGCTTTTGGAGTGACTAACATGTACAGAAACGTAGCGGAACGAGTGGGTTGTTTCAAAGCAAAAGGCGGTGTAGTTGCTCTCATCACCCAGCAACACAGCAGACGGGGGAACGCAAAGATTTTTGCATCTTTTTTCCTCCATCTTTCATCAGCTGCTAAATTATAAGAGCAACTCATCAGGAATGTTGACAATACAATAAAACACGGCTCTGGCACCGCTCAGCAAAAAGTGCCTCACTAAGCAATGCAAACAACAACTTCAATTATGTTTTTTTTCTTCTTTTTTTTTCTCCCCCTCTTCTGTCACACAGCCATTTATTGCCTCAGATAATGTACAGTATGCTGCACTGGGACATACATAAGGAACGGCTTGAGGACTTTAGATTAAAATTGATTTTCCTCCCCTTGGGAAGTGGAAAAAGTCAAAAATTGTTACTTGCACATTTATGAAACAGATTTAGTCTGTTGACATTGAAGGCTATTTGATAAGTAATTAAATAGGCTTTACCCAAGACAAGGTGACAGGTAACTCTTTGTCATTCTCCCCTGCGTACAGTAGCTGTATAATGATGATGTACAGTCCACGGCTTGTTGTTTTGTGCCTGATACTATAAAAGAAATAGATCTTATTTTGTGCTCGCAGTGGAGGCTTGCATTAGTATTTGTCAGTTGTGGCCATTTGTGCCAATTATCGAAGAGGTTCAGGCTGAGATTGTGACAGAAAAGAACTGGAAATATATGCAGTATGTCAATTAATATACAATATGCATCACAGGCCGTAATATGTTTATGTGTACAAGCTGTGCTGTGGAGGCAGTGCGCAGGGAGACACTTGGCGGCGGTAGTACCCTCCGGCTGGCAGGGTCCTGTGATTAATGAGTTATCCCAGCCTCGTAGCCTTGGACGGGCAAGAGGCCACACATCTGTGTGTCACTCAGGTCTGACACCTCCTCCCAGTCCGGCTGCCAGCCGCTCACCGAGGGATCTTCCAGATGTTCCAAGGCTTCCGTACATGGTGCGGGGGCCACTGTCCCCGAATCGTCATCCTGACATTGTGTTTGTGACACCTGAGTCTGAAAAATAACTTTTTAGCAAAGTTGGTATATCAAAGTGTTTGCTTGTAGCTTCTTTATCAGTTTTGTTCCAGATGTTGATTTGGCTCGCAGGTGTTTGTGAAGAAGGCAGCTGCCTATGATGACATATTTGAGATTAATTTGTGTTGTCAGCCCCCTCAGTTTGGTAACTTGCAACATAGAGAAATATATAATTTCAGCTGTTTTTCCTCCACACAGCCTCTCTGTCCTACATTAAGCAGTTAGACCTGAGTTCAAAATAGACCTGTGGGTATCAAATATCAATAGCCTATGATAAAAGTTCGGCAAGCAAAGCTGATATATTGTTGCTGTCCCCAAAGGGAGGATAATTTATAAAACCTTGTCCTCGGCTACCTTTTGTGCACATAGTAGCTTTTACACCGGAGCCACCACGTCCAAGCAGCTACTGTATATTGATGCCATTTTTATAATCTCACTTTTCCCTTATTTCCCACAAATAAAGGAGTGGAAAAACTCATAATGGAATTCAGCCAAGGCATTGGATTATAAATGAGGTCTGCGCCAGGCTTCATAACGTTATTTAGATTCCTGTGTACAGAGACCCGTGTTCCAACTCCCATCAGCACTGCGACAGAATCAAATGTGAATATAAGCTGATATAGGGAAATTGGTTTGTAATGTGCTGATGCTTTGGAGACCCTGTGCAGAGGCAAAAAAAGAGAAAAACAGCAGTTCTTTGGCACATGCAGAGTGATGTTTTAATTACTTGAATTGGAATGATAACAACCACCCCTCCCATCCCAGAGTGAAACAAATTAAAAGGGTTACACTGAAAGTCACCTCTTTTTTTTTTTCAAGGAATGCCTCGTTTTATTGTCATACCATGTTATCTGAGTCAGTAGTATTTGTTCATAATCCACTTTCATTGCTTGAAATTTCTACTTGTTTCATGTGGCATTTACTACCATGGAGCAGGGCGGCGTCTGCATCTCGGTGCCAGGACCATGATAAAACTGACAGAAACAAGACAGATTAGAAAAGATGGAGAATGAGTAATGTGTGTATTCAGTCTGTTTGCAGATGGAGGACCTTTTAGCATGTCCTGCTGCACGTCTCTCACTATGCTACATAATGAATATGTCAACCCCAAAATGACTAAAAAAAAACCTGACGGTTCATTACCCAGCCTTTTAAGATTTTCCATTTGATGTTCAAAATGTTGCAGTGCTTTGATCATATTCTGCCTCAAAAGTGATGTCAATTGCTTTTTCAATTTTCTTTTTGTTGTAGACACGGGTTATCAGTGGCACTAAACAAACTGGTTCGTTTGCATAGTTTTGCAACTTTTGGAATACTGAGCATCATGGACCTTTTTGTCTCTCATTGTTACAGTGACTGTTAGTTGTATAAGAAATTACATGGAGATAGTTATCCAACTTGGGGGTGACTGAGGCACTGCAGTGACACATAACTACTCACATATTTATTTATTGATGATAATCTGTTATCAGTGGTGGTGGGGGGACTTATCTGTGTATCTGTTGGTAAGTTGGTCGACTTTGAGCTAGACTGGAATATTGTAACAACAGTTGATTGCCATTAAACTTGGTACAAAGATTCATGGTCAGTCGATCAATGAAGTGATCCTTCTACTACAAAAATGTTCTTCCTAGTCTCATTGGAAACACGATAACACTAATATTTAGGCCTATTTTGGGATAAAACCATTAGGACAGATAGATGCTATAAAAGTTATGTGGGCTGTACGTTAGCTACCACTTGGTGCAGTCTGTAGAATTAAGAGGCATATAGTGGAAGAGACTTGGCAGAAATGGAATATTATTCATAAGTATGTTTTAATTGACGCATAATCACTAGAAAATAAAGTTGTTTCTGTCATCTTATAATGAGCTCCTTGTGTCTAGATAGGCGGAAGGTCCTATTCCATGGAGGCTACCATTGTTGTGCCACCATGTTTCTACAGTAGGCCAAAATGGACAAACCAAACACTTACTCCAGAGAGGGTTGTTTTTCACAAGTTTCGGAGCCACCATATGTTTTCCTACAGGGGAGGGCGAGGGGAGCGGTATTGATTTGGTTGCAATGTACAACCTCACCACTAGGTGCCACTAAATCTTAAACACGGGACCTTTTAAATTACAGAGTAGCACAGTAAATATTTCATTCTCAACCTCCCGCTGTAATGTTAATCCCATCCGAGGGGGCCTTAGTCTTGTTTATTAATGACTTTTTACACTGAGTGTGTGCTTGTTGCTGGAGGGAGATTTTTTTTTATTAATTGTGTGACACAAAATTTTGACTTTCTGTTCGTGCTTGTGACACTATAGTGAGAAAATGAGACAATATTTCATGCTCAGGCACAAAAAGGATTCATAACTTTAGTACTTTGGCTGTTTTGTATAATTTTCTAGGAAAAGCTAAATGCACAGAAGGCAGAGGAAAAGTGGAATGACATGTCTTCAGCTGTTGACATGTGGATTTTTCCACCTTACTTGCTACAAGGTTAACTTTGGGGAATTTTGATGGAGGCAAGTACTGCCTGTTTTGGCAGCAAGACCTAGTACACCTCAGAGGCTGGTCCCCGGAAAACAAGCAATGTTCCCCTGCAGTTCCAACCCAATTCACTTGCACAATTGCATAACATGCAAACTGAATAGGCTAGATGTCTAATCCGTCCATTAAATGTAATTGAGACTGAAACGCTGCATTAGAGCCAGTCTGTAGGATTGAGCTCAGAGGCGACAATTGTAGGGATTAGAAAAATCTCAAATACACGTATATGCTCATATTTTTTCACAGTGAGAAAATACTGCAGAAAGTCCCTGAGTAGAGCATCTAAAATTACTTTGTCAATCGTGTACCAGCTGCAGACTAGTTTTCAGCTCATCTCACTGGCACATGAAGAAAAAGCGATGTAAAAGGGTCAAAACAAGCCCTGTTTGGATGGGTTTCAGGGCCGTGTGTCTAATGGATGGTTTTTAATGAGAAGAGGCTATGATGCCTGATTTAGGACCGCAGTGACAGCCAGTCAGAGGAAAAAAGCACCCCCCCCGCCCCCCCTCATCTCCACCAACACTAAAAATTGCACCACCATCATTTGTTATGATGCAGACACGATCCAACTAAAATAGCAGCAGAAAAAATTGCAAACAAAGTCGAAGTCCCTCTTTCTCAAAAAAGAAAAAGTTGTCAGCTTTCTGTCAATGGTGTGCTTAAGACTTATGCTCACAAGCTTGGCAAATGTAAATATGAAGCTCCAGTTGCCAGTGAGTTTTGAGAATAACAAACAGAACAGTTTGTCAGAACGGTACCTTCCCTCAGTGTTTTTAATGTTGCAAAATTAGCTCAGCAGAGGAAAACGATGCTAGAAATTCTATCCACAGAATGATCACACAGTAAAGTGACAAAATGAGATGGTGTAGGGATGAATCGTATTATGGATCTCAGGGGTAATACACATTGCAAATGGACAGCCTACTTTGATTCTTATATTCCCCAGGATACAGAGTCATAATGTTGGGCAGGGGGGAAATTTGACTTGCTTTTTAATGCACTTCCTTTGTGATGTGTCCGACATACATTTGCATTGTCGAGCCAACTTACACGTGTCAGCACAGCTGTCATAGTTTAAGGCGTGCAATTGTATTGCTCGAGTATATGCGGTGCATAATGAGCCTGACAACAGAAGAATGTTAATCACAGCACATAGTAAAATCAGTCGAATACAAGACCTGCAGTAGAAACACTGACTTTAGCACTCTGATAGTTGTTGCAAATGACTCGGTATGTGAGTGAATTTGCACCAATCATATATTTTGCTAAGGGGGGACTGAGGGAATCATCAGTGCAAACTGTGATCTCATCAGAAGGGGTCACAAGCTAGGAAAGACAGAGGCGCCTCACCTATTTACCCAGAAGCGGTCTGTCTTCTTTATCTCATCATATATTTCAATCACAAGAGGCAGCTTTTAGGAATTTTATTTCCTTTGTCGCAGCAAATACTTGACCCTCATCAGTGCAGTCAAGCCTTCTGTCTTCATCAAAAAGCGGCTACTTTCAGCTGCTTTTTCCTGTGCTGATGATCACCCCAAATTGTACTCATCAGCAGGGAAAATTTGCCAGATTTTGAGAAAAATACAGACTCTCTACTACCACTTTCTCTATATTAGGAGATGCTGCTAACCAGTGCTTTATAATAACATAGTAGGCAGACTCCTTGCAGAAGTGAAAGGAACATAATGGGGATCTCCCTTTCTATTTAGCACAAACATGCCACCCTGTTAGACGATCAGGTTCCCCAATGATCATTATTACAAGTCCAAACCCCCTCGGCCCGGCACTCTCGCGCACACACATTACATACCCATCCTGGATAAATACGCCATGGGTAATTATAGCTGGGAAGCGTGTCTTAGTGGAGCTGTCAGAACTGTAATTGCTAGAGGGATGGTGGGCTATCGAGAGGCAAATCGCGCTGCTAGTGCAACACCGGCAGTTGCGGGTAACTTTGATTATAAGGAAAAGGGTGAGGGATGGAGGTTATCACCCAACCCCTTCTCATATCTTGCATGTTATGAACAAGGCTGTCTATTTAACACGAGATAAGCAGAACGCTTAAGAAAAGTGGCACAGTAAATACTCCCATGCATTACCTTGACTGCCCCCCCTCCCCTCCCCCTCTCCATCACTTTCTCTTACACTCTCTTTTCCAGAGGATGGTCATGCCATGAGTATTTAGTCTGGAGAGATATTGCAGTGTGCTTGTCTGGGCTTAGAAAGGTAACATCCATACCTGTATCACATCAAACATGAGACGAAAAACACCTCATCTTGTTAGAAGAAATTGCCATGGGTAAATGTGTGCACTAGTGTGCTCACTCAGCTTTGCTGTCATGAATTGCCCATTTCTGTGCCAGAAGCTTTGGGGGAGGAAAAAAAAAAGAGAAAAGGATTGAACTCTTGCCAAAAATGGGATTTTAATTTCTTAGAAATTCCCATCTGTTTGTGTATGTGTGCATGGGGGAGTGGGAGGACGGAGGGGAGAAGAGAGTAAAGGATGAGAGAACAGGAAAAAAAGAATACTATATACCCAGGGTGAAGGAGAGTACCCAAATCATGACTTTCAAATGAACAGCAAGCTTCCTCTCATGGAGATTGCTTGTGAAAATTACAAGTCATAATGTCATCAGGAAATCAATGGGGACTATAAAGGTAATCATAACAGTACAGTCTGTGTGAGCTAGGGCCAAATTGCCACTCTGTTTGCCACTTTCCCCTCAGCAGATAATTGCACTGGACAACCTGAATCAAGTCCATTCATGCCGAAACACTTTACATACATCTCCCCATGCCATGAAGCTAATTGCATTTCAAAAAGTTATTGTGCCACAACACCAAATATTGATTGAATGCTAAACATGCAATCTGCCAGTGTAAGCATGTAAGCAAATAGCTAATTTGATTTCAATCATCACTGTGTGGAGGCTTTTGGGGTGGACTAACCTCTTCCGTCACAAGCCAGTTTTGAATCAAGATATGAAAGTCACTGCATGGTTAGCTTTAAATATGTCAAAATCTCTAAATTGCTAGCTTTTATGAGGAGAAAATGAACTTAATTGAAAGTGGCATACAATTGGCCAGCATTAACCTAGCGTGAAATTTGTCTTCAGCTACCCTGGGCAGCGGCAAGCACCAACGTTGCTGCATTATCTTGAGAGTGATTGGAGGATTTGTAATTGGTTATGATCATTATGGCATGAGGTGGCTGCTCAACACTACCCAAATATCACAGTTACTAGAGATGGGCAGTTTGAAGAATACTCAGGTTTCATAATTTGGGTAATTCATTGATGAAAACACAAATCTACTTTACAATACACACTCATTAGCAAAAAGCTGAAGAGGGCATGACTTCAATTTTGAAACAAGAGCAGAGTTGACATGATACTTACTTTTATGACATGTGTGTTATTTTGCCTTTTTTAACAACTCTGTAAAAAATGTTATATCTCAATCATCACCTCTTATGCACAACTAATGTTTAATGAACTAAGAAATATTGTGAAAAAGCAAATTTGAAGGCGCTGACATTGATCTTCTCATATCACATCAGTTTACGATAACCATTTTTCTCCTTGTGGTTCAACTGTAGCTAAAGAGATTTTTTTTTTTTAAACTTTACAGCCGTAGTGATAATCACACCAACACGTCCCCCTCTATATTTTCAATTTTCATGCATGCCAACTGTTGAATAAATGAATATCCAGTTAAACACTTTGCACACGGCATGTGAGCAAATAAGAATTATGGAAGTCCTGTCATTCAGTGCTCGTGCACTGTTGAATTTTATAAAACAGGCGGCAGCAGAATTCGCTCTCTAATAACGTTAAATAATGAAATTGAAAGTAGCTGTGTCAAACGTCCCCTGCGCTCATAACGGTCAATAAGGCTTCAACAGCAAAGTCGGTTAAAATCCATAACTGATGCAGCCTGTGAAAGGGCAAAACAGTTTTCTTCCTCCTCTATCATAACATTTTCAACTCTATTTCTCTCTCTCTGCCTCTCGTGCACAAGATGCCAATCATATTGGAGCATTGTCTCTTTCTGTTAATGTCCTGTCAAGTCTGAATAAAGCAGTAAGGAACATTAATGTCAAATTCATCTGTGTGTGAATGACATCAGCAATGTTACATTGCTCAAATTTCCCCAACTCAGAAATCTTTGAGCAAATGCCCAGGTTCTGTCGCTTTCCTATTATTTGTATTGTCCATAATTATTAACATGAAACCGTCCAATTATATTTTCTGTAAAAATGTAATTTCCTTAATGAAGGTCTAACTTCTGCCCTCTCTACAAGGCTTGTAATTAACGGGTGGAGGAATACAAAATTCTTTTATTCATGTTTTGCCCAGAAAGAAGTCAAATTTTGACATATTGGGTCTAGAAATATTAAAATCAGCCTAGAAAATAACAATTGTGTGTGCTTGTACAATAGACTGTAACTCCTCTGTTTGCTGAAATATCCAAATTGCAAGAAGGTTCTGAGTCTCTCTGTCCTCAGTGGTAGTTACGACCCTGAATACAGTATTAGTATATTCCTTTTTAGTCTACTGGATAAGTATGTACTTTGTTGTGAGCCTGTATAATTTAAACATTTTGCTGTGGTCCTTGCCTCCACTTTTAAAAAAATGTTCCCATCATCTAGTGCAACAAAACCCATACACCTTACTTTTTCTTTAAGACAAGAGTTTGAAAAAAAACCCCCAACAAATAACAAAATCCACCTAAAACATGAATTCTAACAGCTTGATACAATGCACACACACACACACACACACACATACACAATAGTTAAATATCAAATCAACACAATTGTCTTCCCATCACTGTATCCATGGCAACGCAATAATCTTGGCTTAGCATTGGCATCTTCTGATTACTTGTTGTTTGCATAGATATCTTTTATTTGTACAATGTAGAATCACAGCCACAACCACAGTAGCAAACAATGTACCATTTTTCCCTCCAACATCTGTCAGTATGAATGAATCCACATGTGCAGTTAATGACATGATGTCTAATGACATGTTGTGTACACAGAGGTTTGACCTCTTGTGCAGTAATGTCATCAGACAGAATCTAATCTGTGTAGTTAGATGTACAACATTATTAAATCTCAAAATGGTCGGTGGCTCCTGTGAGGCTTTGATATACAGTATTGACCAAACTGGCATAAATGCTGAGACTAACCTCTCGAAATAAGCAGGCGTCTATGAAATTCAAATTGTCCAAAAAGTAATTTACATTAAGTAGAGGATCTCAGATGGCGAGTTTGCTTGTGAGCTACGTCCTGCTGTGAGTTTGGTATTTCATCAGAGATAACTTTCTGTTTACTCAAGCAGCACCGCTCTCTTTCTGCCGCATGCCAACTTATTACTGGAGACACTTGTAGCGGCTCTCGACAAACATCATATTGTCACACATGGGCACCAATAATTGTGAACTCCACAAAGCATGAGCGTGCTGTTGCGGCGGGGGCCTCACGCAATCGCAGCTGCCACCGCCACCCGCCACGCGGAAGAGGGATTCTGTTTGCACGGCGAGAGATGAAGGGGCGCCTCGCTGTCACGGAAACCTAACCATCTCTGATTGCCTTCTTCAAATGGTCTGTTTTCATATGCTGTTGTTTTGAACAGATGTGTTGTTTGGAACAGATAAGAGCTAAAGCGTGATGTGTACATGCATTATATCCTGCCTTTTAATGTTCTCTCTCTGAATCTTACTCCTTCCCCCTACCCTCCCTCCCTTCTCCGGCTCCCTCCCACAACAGGTATCATGTGTTTATGTTGTCGCAGCGGCTTCTGAGTTGTAGCCTTTGAAATGGAAACTTCATGTGCTCTGTTTGCATCCCACTTCCTTGAAGTAGACTTTTTTTTGTTCAATCTCGGGGCCTCATTCTCATTTCATGATAATCAAGTAATACACAAGACAGTTCCACAGTGATTCCACCTATGGAGCTACAGCACATAATCTAATGCACAGACCCTAATGGCACTATAAATATTATGCATTCAACAAAGCCGGGCCACTGTGTAATCTACTCATGAGGGATTTGCGAGTTGCTTGACTGATAGATCACGTCGGAACGTAAACAGGACTAGAACTGATAGTCCTACATACCAGTTTCTCTTCCTCTGAAAGTGCCGTCTTCCCTTCGTGCACGCCACTCTTCATTTCCTTCCCCATTCAACTACCAGGGGGCAACAGACGGCATTCAATCATCACAGGACCTGATAGCTGTAAATTGTATTTGCGCGCCGAAAATGCATAATCAACAGCGGTACTTTCTTATTCATAATCTTCTCTGTGACTCCTTTCGCTTAATGCATTCATATTCAGGTTCCTAGATAGGAGGGAGGGGGAGATGGGTGGGTGGGTGGGTGGGGAGGTGTCGGGGCAATGTGTGATTACAGACAATGCTTTGAGGACTTGCAGAAATGCAGTGAGTCTCCCCTCTTAGTTGCCTTTATTTTTCTCATGTTTGGTCAGCGTTCATTATTAATGAATGGGCGTACCATATCATCATTTTATGTGTTAGAGTTGTGTTGATTTCTTTTTGGAGTAGGGTTTAGGGTGTTGTGTTGATGATTATGGGTTTCTAATTGCCGTGTGGTATGCCTAATGCTTATATTCTTTGTCTTATGTATGAAACCTGTGTTCCAATGTTAAAGCCTATATTTTTTTAGCTTGTGTTTCAATGTAAATCACATCGAGCGCACTTGTAATGATATGTGCTGAATAAATAAAATTGCCATTGCCATCATTTTTTCACGCATAGATCCTTTGCTCCCAGTGTTTCACACTCCCTGCATAAGTCGGTACGGCTCATCCGACTGGTTTGCATGCTCAGTGGATGATTAGAGTGTGTGTTGGTGAGACATGCCATGTTGGTAGTCATCTTTTTATAGGCGCTTCACCACAGTTCACCTGGCTGGATCAAGGAAATGTTATATTCATGAGGCTGTGTACAGTAGTCTTTTTCGACAAATGGCCCTTGTGGCAACATTGGAATTCAGTTAGTGAGGGCTGCATGTGGCATGTGGACATGCGTGACGCCCTGCTGGGGGAAGTTAGAAGGCTGTTGTGCCTCCACTTGGCCACAAAACACATTTTGGAATGTGTCAGAGAGCAGTATTTCTGTGTTTATATCAAATTGTGTGCACTCACTGGGTCACAGCAGACCTATAAAAAAAGGGGTCTGATTATGCATGCCGCTGTGCATCCCAATTATGCATACCACTGCACAGTTTTATTCCTGATGCAAAGTATTGCAGACATATACATATTGTAAGCCTTTGCATGTTTTCCATTTCAGTGGTGATTATGAGTGTTCATAGTGTACATTTGCGTACAGAGCGTCGCAGTTGCATTATTTGTTTTTTTTGGCCCAATCTCGATATTTTCTCCGAAGCTCATTTAAGCAGTGGTGTTAACTAATAAATGGAAATTGCCTATATGCAACTTTTCTGAAACGATGCGTCATCATAGCTGAAATCTGTCTACCCCCAATATTATGTTCACACTAAATATTCACCTTACTTTGCCAAAGTGTTCTCTGTCCACTCTCTTTTTACTCACTTGTGCTAGATCTAGTACTTCAACTTAAGCTTGTCCATAACTCACACTGATACAGCCTGCAGCCTGCTCTCTTGGAGAAATTTACGTACATGTCGAAAAGTAGTTGACTTTCTGTCTTTGTTCTGGACCAAATTTAAGAAATGATAATCAACTGGTCCAATTGGACTTGATTTTACAATACTGTGAGTCTAGAGCCAAACTAGTGCCTCTGTGTGGCCATTGGTAGGCACGGTGGTGTTTTGAGCTAAATGCTAACACATATTACTTCATTGTGTTGGCATGCTCACCCTTGCTAATTAATGCTCAATATAAATTACAACTGAGGCTGATGGGAGTGCCCATTAGTCTTACAGGTATTTACTCTTACAACAATGTGTTGGACATATTGACCTGATGGTGGTGCTAGAGAAGAGTATTGAAATTAATTCTTAGGCTAACATGAATACCACATATCAGATTTCATGGAAATTTGACTCAAAACTATTATCTAATGGTGGTGCTGCAGGAAAAGTAAACAAAAAAAAAAGTAATATTTTCTCGGAACCGTGGCTGTCTGCACATGTGCTGTTGCCATCACTAGAGCCAAGCATGCCATTTGCATGCCTGAAAAGCAAGGGCCTTTTATGAAGTAGGAGATATAAACAGAACAGTGGCGAAGTTGGAGTCAGTCCAACCATCTTGACATGGGCTAAAGAAGTGCTCTCCGCTGGGATTTATATGTTAGAGATCATCTGCTGTCGGTGAGAGAAAAGGCTGACTGCGGGCAGCTCAAAGTCTGTCTTTCAGTCTGTACAGCTTTCTGTAAAGTCTCTTCTCCCTGCCCTCTGCTCTGCTGTCCTCCTGACCCCTCTTCCCTCTGATAGCTTTTACCTTATTCCTTCTTCCTACCTTACTCGAGCACGTTCTCGTTTTTATAGTCATTTCCCTCTTCACCTAGATTTCCTCCTTGGAGAGGTCATCTCTTAGCTCTTTGCCAGGCATTCACTCCTGAGATTACCTCTTCATTTACACACCCATGCAGACACCCACCCACCGACACACACACACACACACACACACACACACACACACACACACACACACACACACACACACACACACACCCACACCCACCCACATTCATGGCTACCGCTCCCCAGAGCTCTAGCAGGCATTTTGTCCTTCAAACCAGCATCTCGTATTTCATTCCTACTAAATCACCCCCTCCACGTGCATAAATACTGACCATGCTTTAAGGCTGATAATATCATCCCTGCTCCATCCCTCATCATAATAACCTCAAAAAATGCTTTGATTCTAATTTGTCTCAGGATAACACAGATTTGGCAGAAAGGCTTGACTGCAGTTTGGTTGAAGTACTTTATGACACTGTATCAGTTTCCCCGCGTGTGCACCTGGCTGGCTCGCTCAGGTCAATATATCATGCCTCGAGAGATAGGTCAGAGCTTGGTTTTTTATCTCTGCAGTGTTGCTAAAAGCAGATTGTGCAGTATATATTTATGTGTAAGAATTCCACCAGTAGTGTCGTTCAGGGGTATCACACCAGACCGAAGCTACAAAGGAACTGTGTGAGAATTTAATGTGCACTTACAATGGACATATTCACCAAGACTGGATAGGTGACCTCAGAACCAGCTGTTTCCCCCCCATTGTACAACACAAGCACAAAGTGGAATGGCAGTAATTACTACCCCAGCATCACCTCATTGAGCCATACTGCACAGTGTAGAACACATTGCTAATGTAATCACACTATGCTACACATTCTTATAGCTCAGGCTTAATGTTGAGTGTGTGTCATTTGAGAGGTTGCTGCCACAGTAAGAGGTTCCGTCTGGTTTATAAAGGCACATGTTTATTGTATCATGCATTAGGGCCATTAGCCCCACTGCTAGCTGAACCCAGCTGGTTCCCAGGGTCATTCTTCAATGTGAAACTGAACTGCATGACATGACCAAAATTGACTCCTCTCAGAATACTCAAGAGCTAATGGACGTCTCAGTAATTGACATCAATACCTGGGAACGAGCTGGTGCTCCAGCTGCGGATAAGATGCAGTCAGCACCTATCAGAGGGGCTATTTTTGTCCTCATATCATGTTTGATTCGTGTTTACATGCGCTTCTATCAGGGGAGGTTTGGGTGGAGGGCTTCTAGTGGTTGCGGACAAAACGCCAACTCATCCATTTCTGCCATAGGTAAGTGTTAAACTGGTAAACAAGCAAAAAAAAGAAGCTGTATCAGTATTTGTTACATTCAATATGTCACAGGCCCAATAATGCGCACACTTTTCATGATGATAGTGATAAATAGTCTTACTCTTTAATAATCTGTAAACGCTGTAGAAAAAAGTGAGTCGTCCCAGCTGGGAATTAAAAAGCTCTAGAGGCTGCTGCAAGAGGACCACGTTGCTGATGCACTTCAATATTAATGCTTATGGAGCCCATCAACTCTAATTACGCCAGCCTTGCTCGATGCAACCATGAGTACCACTGAATATTAATGTTAAGCAACTCTTAACAGCAACGTCACTTCATCAGTGCAATAACATCATTAACAGTGGTGCGTATCTGAATAGTGATTGATCCTGGGGTTTGGCGGGGTTCAAGGTTAGCTGAATATGCACGTTTGTGGATACCTGCTTTGTTTTCTATTAGATCAGGATGAGGGGGACTTGCCGTCTTGAAGGCGCGTAACCATCATCCCAGTTCTTTCTCCTGATGGGCCAAATTTAATCAGTACTTGTATGTTTTACTTAATTTATACCCACACAGAGGAGGCAGCTTGCCATTATCATGCAGGGAAACATTTGTTGTCGCTTGATTACGCTAATGGAAAAGCACATACGAATATGAAATGTTGAACGTTATTGAAATTAGGCTTAATTGCTGATGGCATCTCAGGTTAATTTGTATTCCCATGGTAAGAAATGTGTCTGTGTGGAGTGTTTGTTTTTTGTAAGCTGAGCTGCATCTAAGTGACTGTAGATGTACAGTAGGCTGAATGGGAATTTCATTATTTCTTTTTCTTTTTTTTTTCTTGCTCTTCACAGAAATAGGACATTTGTGTGGGGATGATCTCACAGATAACAGCACATCATTAATGATGAATACAGTGTTCCCCTTATGAATCTTCTTGTTTAGCCCTTCATTCCACCATGATGCCAGGTCATCAGGGTGCACTGAAGGGTAGGCGGAGTCAGAAAGAAGCACGTTCAGCTGCTTCGCCGACGGATGGTGATTAAAAAGCACTTCAGTGCAGAGACTCGCACAATCCACATGAGGTTTGCCTGCACTGACGACCTTTTTAACCAGTAAAGGAAAACAACAACAACAACAACAACAACACAATCTGAAGATTTCAAGTGGTGTCTTGATCATTTCATCTTATTGTTATGCTTTTGTCTTTACCTTCTTAATTATTGATGTTGATGAGTTTCACTTCCCGCCAAGTTCTCCATTAAAAATTTGCTCCAAATTGCGGAGATAAAAGAAATGCAGTTTACTCCCAGCATTCCCGATGTGTAGTGGAGACAATTAACCAAGTACATTTACTCAAGTAGTGTGCTTATGTACTTAACTTCCATTTTGTGCCAGAGAGGTGTTGTATTTTTTACTTCAGTGTATTTATTTGAGAGTTATAGGCCTTACTGTATTGAAATGCTGTGAACACAGAATCTATCATAATAATCCACTACAAAAATGGTATTATATTGCTTTGAGAGAAGGGCCATTTTATGATCCATAATTTTAGTATTGACACTTAAGTACATATTGAATAAGTACGATTAAGTGAGATTTCTGCACTTGAACCTGCATTAATACTTGGGTGTAAACCTGCTAAAACATCAACATAAAAAGTGATAATACTGCTTATTTACACATCCAGCAGTTATAGAGCAGCACAAGCATTTATTTATTTATGTTTCTGGTAACTTGAGTGTAAGACAAGTCTTTTAGCTTTATTTTGGTCTCCACCATCTTCTGAGGAAAATGTGTGGCATCAGCTACTTTGCTTTCTGTTTTATTTTAGAGTGGTGAGAGTGAACAAAACCAGCAAGTTTGCTGAACGCCAAATTCACAAATTTAAAGACACTGATATGCTTTGTAGAGCTGAGGGGGGGCTTTTAAGTTGGTGTGGATTCATTATGAGCAACAACGTTCACATCATATAGTAGGTGGTCATTTGTTCCATTGTTAATATGAAAATATATAATATAGCAGCTTTATGTAAAGGATCCTCATATGTCTTTCCTCACGGCTGATGTGTCTATAGACAGCAGCAAGCAGGCAAACAACCCTGTAAGACATTAATAGTATAGTCCATGCTAAAGCCTGTGTTTACATGTATTATGACTCCTGTACAGTGGAGCAATAGCAACCCATCATCAATTCATAAAATACAGAGATCTACAGCAATTATGCATGAAATGTAGGTCTGGGCAGCCAAGCGGAAGAGAAGGCCGAGCTATTATACACAGAAGGAGAGAATTTAGTCTATCTGTGGCAATTATCCAATGTGGGACAGGTCCGGAAAATCATAATGGCTAAAAGTTCTCATGCAGAACAGTGTCATAAATGTGTGAATCAATGTGGCGCCAACCTCAGCGAAATTAAAAAAGGAGCGAACACGCAACAGTTTTTGCTTCCCGGTATTTTATGAAACCAACTTGTAATTTTTATAAATCATCAAAGATATTGTTGAAGTCGCTTATTATTCTTTGTTGTTCCCTTTTGAAATGAAAACATACTGCTTCCACAACACTAGCAGTCATAGATGTGTTAGATCTAGTTACTCAGAAATACACTGATGTGCTGCCCTGCTTTATAGAGGCAATTTCTCCCTGATTTCCCCACAAGGATGCAGAGATGAAACAACTGCTTTATCATCACATTGCTTCTACTTCATCGTCTTTGCCGTTCTTTCATTTTTTGTTCCGAACGTTTTGGTACCTTCAAACAAATGCATCACATGTTCGGAGAGCACGCTTTACTGTAGAAGTTGACTTTTATTTTATGCTGACCCATTTCTGGGATATGATAATAGAAACGCTGGTTTATCTTGTTGAACCTCCTGTCTCCTCTTCTCTGGTCCCAGCTGACTGCCTTCATCATCTCAGAGAAGGCCTCTGAAAGGATGTTTACACATTGAGACTGTGTGTACTTAGTCCTCTGTGCTTCTCTTTTCAAAGGATTCTTTTTTCCTGGCTTGCACCGGGGTTTCGATAGGCAATGTGGGCAATGACCCGTCTGCTTTTCTGAGGAGTCTGAAAAGTCCAGACTTCACTTGGCTGAAGCCTCAGGGAGGGCGACAGAGGGATAGACTCAGAGTGGGGAGCTGGATGCTAAGTTCAAGCTTTAAATCATAAATCTTAGCGGATGTCTCTCAGCATGTAACTGTGAACGTGAAGAAAAGGAGAAAGCAAGTGAGTGAGAGAAAGAAAATCACTTTTCTGTAAAATAGAAAGGCGCGTCCAGAACACCTGCTGGATTTGTCGGCCCTGTCTAGTCCAGGCGACTGGAGGACGACCTCAGAATAATTCATTTTACACCCTCTCCATAGTGGCCTGCTCCTCTACTCTGATTCTGCTCTCCTTTTTTTGTTGGTTAAGGCTGAAAGGCAGGTGGATCACTTTGAAAGTGCACTAACAACACCTAAAAGTGTCAGTACCTTTATCTCGTAATGACCTGCGAGTGGGCAGGTAGTTGCTTCTGTTGAAGCCTTCCAGAATTTGTACCTGTATGTAAGAAATCCAAATTTTTATCCCCAATTTTATGTTTTCTTTAACCTTTTCTCAGGAAAAGTTTGAGCTGCCATTTACAGTGAAATTTCGTTGAAACAGATGGGTAATGGCTCATTCTCCATAATGATAAAGATGGGACTAAATAGCAGGAGGAGAGGATGAGAGAGACAGTAAGGACGGAGAGCTCAACAATAACACATAATCTGCAACTCTGACACTTTTTTTTTGCACCTCCTGTACTGGGAGACAGCTGCTGTACTGAGCTATTCCCTGGTGGTTTTGATGGATTCTTCCTCGCAAGAAGAGGCAATGACTCTTTGGCCTTAACGCCCAGCAGCGTTTACACAGGAATGAGCCTGGGAGATGTGCCATTGAAAGTAGAATACATTCAGCAGGACTAAAAAAAAAAGAAGATATTCTGTGTAACTCAGCTGAGTTTGATTTAATACAACATGGATGGTGTAAAATATTCTAATTCATCTGAAATGCTGAACAAATTCAATCTAAACAGATAGCCAGTGTGTTGGAGGTATAGTGAGTAAAATTTAGTAGGGTCGTATTAAGTTGGGTGCAAACTGAACTGGAACATCTCCCCCATGTGAGCTAATGTTAACCCTGCTCTCAGGAGGAATTCATTACGACGTGAGAACATCAATCCCAACATTCACACTTCAAAAGAAATGCTCAACAACCACATTCAGCTATTTTATGCAAATACTCTGAGACAAAATTAGAGCTTGAAACACTCTGAAGGGCTTTATATTGACGTCTGTTTCTCTTGTCTGTCTGTCAACCACTTGGCACCTGTGCAGAAAACAACAGACCCCCCCCCCCCTCCCCAAAAGAAACAGACAGCAAAACGTGAATTATTTAGTCCACCTTTGCAATATCGTAGTGGAATTTGTGTAATTCAAAGGCAGACAGCGAGGCAAACCACAGTATTCCTCCCCAAGAACTCCCAAGTATTTGTTGAATAATGTATGCTACAGCACAAGAAAGGCAGCCGCGGATACACAGGGACTGAGACTTGAGATTAGAGTGGACCATATGACCTTTCCTTTCATGAAAAATTAACCGTTCTGATATTGAGCAGATGAGGCTTTATTTAGCGCAAACCTCCAGTGAGATCTGAGAAACAGTTGTCATCAACTTGGCTCGTTTCATCATTAAAACTGATGAAATTGTTTTCATAATTGTCAGGTTATTGCAGTAGTTTTGTGGATGTAGTTAATAACATTGCATTCATTAGAAAAAAAAGTTGCTGACTAGATTAGAAGTGCATTTCTCGACTCCTGCCTTATCCACGTCCTACTTTGTTGAATACTGATGCATTCTAAAGCTTTCCGTGTGCCATTGTGCTTTCTGTCTCCACTGAGGAGTCGTCCATAGATGTATAATACAATAAAGGAAGGTTAGTGTGTAAACAGTCTGCCAGCGCTAGCCTGTAGGTGCCAATCTGCCTGGTAGTTTGATGTTGGAAAACCTAAGACACTCCCCAATGCATCATAATACTGTATCTCCACTCTAAATCCGAAATTCGCTCCTTGTACTGTTTGCTTGTTTTTCGAAGCACACAAAACCTTTAAAAAATGTCCAAACTTCCCAAACTACTTCTACTGCTCAGGCAGGTATAAAATCAGCGGTGCTTTGATGTCATAAAAAAGTTAGTCCCCGCTCTAGCCGTCATTTTCCTTTGCCAAATGAGTCACAGATGAAAAATACCATATTATACAGCAGGACCGTCAAGCTGTCACTTAGGTAATGAAGTTGGTCCAAACCATTTGTCTTATTTTGTCACGCTTTTTCCCCATTAGTCATACCGCGCTAACCATTAGCTCCTTGGGAACCCCCTTCACCCAAGGACACTTAGGCTCTCTCTCCAAGTGCAACTGAGGCCCGCTGATGCACCGTGGAAGACGACACAGTGGAAAGAGAGAGATGGAGGGAGTTGAGCCTGACACCAAAAGAAGAATAGAGCGGTAGAGCATGCTATAGACTTGAGCCATGTCCAGAGGCAGCTTCAGAGAAAATAGGCAGGTTGTTTAATCTGTCAGAAGTGACTGTTTCATAAGAAAGTTTTCAATTTTCCCAACCGTACCTATACACCATTAAAGTCGTAGATAAGCATTCAGACTGGTGAAGGATTTACATGTGGACATGAAGTGAAGAATTATAGGAAAGGGATGGAGTGTGTGCACACTGGATAAAGACTGCCTTAGGCTACAGAGGAAAGGCTAACAGAGGATACTGACAGGGATGGAGGGTACAGGAGGATAAGTGAGTAAGACCATGTAAGATACTACAAACTACAGTGTAGTGTATAAGTAATAAAGGAGGGCGAACACAAAGAGAGCGAAATTGGGTAGAGGAGAGGAGTACGAAGGGAGGGATGTACAAAGACTTGACCAGTACAGGATTTCTTGAGTTATATCTTCAGGGTACAGTTGTGTTTGTCCTACGACAGGGTTATTACTCAGCCAAGTGTGGTAAACACTAACTGCTTTATGAAAGCCAGAGGCAGGGCCACACCAAGTGCAGTAAAAAGTAAAGAGCTTTTGTTGTCTTATAGCATGTTTTACAGCATATTCATGTTGAGGTATTGATGGTGCATAGCATCCTCTTCATTTAGAGGACTTTGTGAAGCCCTTGTGAGGAATTGGACTCCAGGGAAAAGCTGTTTTTTCCCCCTGTTTGGTAAAGTTAAATGTTGCGGCAGGAAATAGAAGCTCAGATATGCTGCATTGTGGAGGTCCTGTGCGGCACGGTACGCAGAGCATGGCAAAAACTAGTGTGAGGAATAGCAGTTGAACTCCCACAGGAGCTATTCATAATGAGAAGGTTGGAGAAAGATCAAGTCCCATATGGCTTATATTTAGAAACTTGGTCAAACTGCACGAGGAACAAAGAAAAAAGAGGAGGTTGAACAAGCACACTATTTTATCACTGGTATTATATCATTGTGTTTATATCGACACACATTGTCACATCTATCACGCAATTTGACCAGGTGTGTGTTTAACTGCAAGTGAATGTGATTAAATAAAGCCAAATGGTTCTAACTGAACTGTGTCCTGAGAGCTGGATGAGGGCCACGTGCACTGTTAGCTGCTGCTCCGACAGATGCCAGGGGGCAAGCACAAGGGAGGGGACTAATTACCGGACAGCTGCCCAGCAGACCCTCACCCTGCCCCGGGGACAGCGTCTATCTCGCTCCCCCCGTCCTCCAACGCTGGACCTGAGACCTGGCACCACTGATGCCAATTCCAGTCCGTCTCCATCACAGGAGGTTGGCAGCGGTGCCTCAGGGGAGTTATAGTGGTTCACCTCCAACCATCAATCGACAGACAGGCTTATGAAGCTTATCTGTTACTAAATTGACCGCCATCCATCTCATGAGAAATGAAAGGTTGTGATTTTGGATTATAGTCGGTGCTAAATTCTGAGGATGCCTACCTGAGCTGACCTTTAAAGTTACCAAACACATCCAAGTTTGACTAAATGAAATCTTAAAAACTCAACACAATCATGTAAGCCGCCATGAAAGATAATATATCTCCCAAATGGGAGTTGGTTTTCTGCCACTGCATCTGCATGTGCCTCCAATTTAGCATTATACCACTGTTAATCCCCAATATGGATATAAATATTTCATAGTTTGGTGCCACAGCAGACTAATAATATCTCAATTGATGCTTTGAGTAGACAGTGTCCTTCACCCTTCAGTGGCATGGTTTAAAAAAGGTATTTATAAGAAAATTGAGGCTACCACTGAGAGGAGGGCTGGCCCAAAAAATATAGAGTGTTGGAGAGGTTCAGGCAGAATCATTTTGCTAGAATTGAAGGGCTACTGAGCAGACTGCTCATCTTGCTGTTGGCATAAGCGTGAGAAGAGGAGCTAAAGGTTGAAATTATGCACCCAGAAAGCATTTGGCTCGGGTGAGGAAAAAGTGCAATGCAATAATTAAGCGGCACAATAAAAATGATTAGAACTGCTTTTGACATTCTCATTGCGAATAACTTGCGTTTAATTGCAATCACAAATTTTAAATGCCAGTTTTATGTTCCATGGCTATAAGCTGTTTAAAGTTCAATAGCTATACTCTTTAAATCTCCTTCCAATTTCTGCTCGGAGGCAGCAAGAGGGAATGAATACAGAGAGAATAGGATGTAGCCGGAGACAAAAGAATGCAAAAATTAGTAGAAAAAGAGGAGGAGTGAGAAGGAAAAGTAGAGAGAAAGAGTGAATGTCTTTTACCATTAAGTGTTGGGCAGTTTGGCTCGCTGGCCTAGAGGAGGACCCGTGTGGCTCAGCTCGAGGCTAGTTAGCTATTCAGCCACAGCATCTGTTGCAGGCTAATGGATGTTATAACCTCATAAACGTCATGAAATTGGACATTATCCCTTAATTAAAAGAACAGAGATGCATTACAATGATTAGAGTGGCACTCCAGTGGACCCGCCACACACTCCAATAATGTTTCTAGAGGACGCACGACTCCTGAGCAAGGTGTTGGCGTGGGAGGGGGGCGTATAATATTTTTAATGAGCCAATTGCTGTTATGAGCCACAAACTTTTGAGAGTTGTAGCAGGTTCCTGTCAAGTTTGGACTGCACATTAAAAACTTCCTCTGAGGCATCTTCTTGAGCTTTAACCCATGCCTTTAGTGCTATCTGGACAGCTCCACTTGTTCATTTTTTCTTTTTTCCTCTTTCCTCTCTTTAATTGCATTTCAGGAGCTTTTGATGATGATTTGAGTGTCTTCGTAGTGATTATGTGCGCAGCGTTAGCTCAGCAGAAACAGCTGTGCTATAAACCAGATATAAAAACAAAGCTTGATGCTTGTGTTCCACAGCACCTGGGCCATCAGTGCCGAATAAATACCAGCAGCCAATCAATCTCCATGCTTTCTCTGCTAAGGAGCTTAATGAAACCTTGGGTGGGAAACAGAGGGTCTGGACAATGTAGCTTGCATGCAAAGATATGGGACATATTAACCATCACTCTGGCCTTTACTCACAGACAACTCAAGGCCAGTGTAACAGTTGAAATTCTTGGAGCGAGTCTCTGAGTGTGCTGTAAAGGTCAGGAGAGGCCTGCACTCACATATCTGTCATTGCTCGTCAAGTGGCCTGTGCATGAAAATGTCACATTGTTTGAGGAAGTTGTATGTCGCACAGGTGCGTGGTGACTGCACGGGTAGACCTTGGTATTACATGATGTCATGCCCATTTAAATGTTCCCCAAGGTACATGCCTTTCTCTATTATCTGGTTTAGGAATGGCAGCGCATTGTCAGTAACCCTGCATTATGCTAAATCGCAAAAAAACACACCCTTAATGTATCACTGCATGCATTTGGTTGAACCAATTACATGCTAACATTCACAAGACATGTCACTGATATTGCACAAGCTATGTGAGAGCAATCTGAATGCCACTCTTGGCTCCGCAGGAATCCATGTGAAAAGTAATTGTGCATTTCTCATTTATGTATTAGGCATTCTGTCTTCTCTATGATCTCTGTTCTATCAAGACAGACACAATAATATAACACAGAGCACGCCCTGATAAAGAGTCTATTTTTGCTCAAAGCTCCGTCTCCTGAATGAAAATGAATGAAGGCGTGTTGCAGTGGTAATGTATCAACATAAAATATTGAAATAGCCCAACCAAGGGCAAACTGCATGTAATTGAAACTCTCTCTGTACTGAGAACAAGGAACCGGTGTCCCTGCATCTGAGATTTGGCAGAAGGGCTTTCAGAAGGCATTTGTTTCAGGTTTCTCTTCTTCTCCCCCCCCCTCCCCCCTTAACCAGAGTTAATTGCCTTTTTGAGAAATTTGTATCGCAAGTGTTTGGTTTCTGCTGGCGTATTATTTATAACCCTTATTTTCTGACAAGAAAGGTACTTTTCCCCCCTTTCGCACCAGCTAAGATGATTGATTTGTCCCGTTTAACCTTGATAAGGGAGGAAATAGGAAAACAAATTGCAATATTGACACTGCGCTGTGATGGCATGCCGTTAGCTCAGGTGACCTGGAGGTGAGTCAGAGGTGACTCTACAGAGTAAGAGAGGCAGCATTGTGCTTTGCTGAATGTCTCACCTAATCTATTTTCTTTCCCTTTTTTCCTAAAATTTCTTTGATATCTTGGCGTCTAATGATTCCACTTGTGCTTAAGCCTGCTGTGACAATGCCTGGCTTTTTGGTAGTTGCCTCACATTCAGACTGTGTCACAAAGCTTTAGCGAAATGAGGTGTGGAATAGAAGTCAATCTTTTTTAAAATACTGTATGTTTTGCGTTACCGGTGAGGTGTCATCAACACAAGGTGACTCATTATTTAAGGATTACTCTGTGTATTGTAGAGATTTAGGCATAGTTCTTAAGGTATCATTGCCAGCGAAAACATCATTATTAGAACCTCTGAACACCTTCAGCT
Organism: Scomber scombrus; assembly: GCF_963691925.1. Lineage (NCBI taxonomy): Eukaryota > Metazoa > Chordata > Actinopteri > Scombriformes > Scombridae > Scomber > Scomber scombrus. The sequence continues at coordinate 15,189,418 of NC_084992.1, read as the reverse complement.
TGTCATCGACGGCAAATTTTTGCTCATTGCTGTCATGTAGTCTTATATCCTGCATGTAGTGATGAATCAACTCCCCTGCCTGTGTCTGCCCCATGCTCCTCTGATGGCTGCTTTGTCCTCTTCCAGCATGGTGAAGAGCACCATGGGCTGGTCACCCTCTCCAGAGTCCCTGCATCTGGCAGGACCATTAATCTTCCACAGCAGCTGTGCCCCTGTACCTGTCTCTCTTTGTGTAAGGTAGATGGAAAGTCATTTTTAGTCATTATCTTCCCCCTGGCATATGCTCATTCCGCTTATCGCACTTAACCTGCACTTTGACGTTGAGACTCAACTGCTCTTCTGGATTCACTCCTACAGTAGCTGACCAGCAAGACGCCCGACGCCGAAGCTTAATTGCTGCAGAGGTGACTGTTCGTTTTCACTGTAGTTGCAAAAATTATGAATGTATATTCACATTATGCTATAGTAGGTGATGTTTGTGAATTCATGCTCAAGAGCAGGAGAGGCTTGCTGAATCCTCAGGGGGGCAGCAGGTCTTTAGGAATCCTGAAGGAATGGACAGCTGAAGAACCGTAACAGGGTCGAAGCCTGAAAAGGTGGGAAACTGTCTTCTGCATTGTATCAAGTTTGACAGAGTGTTGCGGTTTGAGAATAAACCCATGGAAACGAAAGTATCCATCTTGTTGGACTTCCCCTTTTGATGTGCGCTCATCTGTCTCTGGGCAGACTGTGTGTGTTAACCACTAATTAACTGCTGACACTAAGGACTGAGTGTTTTATACAGTGTTTTTGAAGTTTCACAAAGACTGAAAGACGTTTGATAGTGTTCGGGTTGAAAAAATGATTAAAATCAAGATAAACTGTGGTTGAAATTACGCTAGCTTGTTGGCTCACCCTCACATTTTTAACGGCATACTGAATTCACTTTAGAGCTAAAACAACCTTGTTCACAGGTTCAGTCTTGGATCTTTATTGTCCTTATTCCATTGCAAAAATATTTCAATATTCTTATTGTGGAAACACAAAAATCATTCACTGATCTGTGTGGATGAAACTGTCTGGCTGGTTTTTATATATTTACTATATGCATGTGTATCTCAAAGGGGTATGGACTGGAAGTATAATCCATCACGAAATCCAGAGGGATGAACTGTAATCAGTGTACAAAGTTTAGGTGGCTGCCCACCTTCTGGCCTTTGCCTTGCTGGCTGCTGTTGGTGGCTTGTGCGTCCAGGGGGGATTGCCCAGGTTGAGTTGGCTTAGTCTGCAGCTAATTAGATCAGGGAATGGAAAGGTTCCTGTGGCTGCCCCTCCATAGGTTGAAGAGTTATTGACATGGCCACAACAGCAGTATCCGCTAATGTCAATCCATTCCTACTAGCTCTAAACACGAACACAGTGATACTCTGGCAGTGTGAACACTCTACTGTAAGGACACACTTGTATGTAAATTACTGTTTTAATCCCTCTGCAAATGTTTTAGGAAAGACTATATTTAGCTATGCTAGTAGTGTGTTTCAAGGGATGTCATTGTTGGCTTGTCGGTCGGCCCACCACTTCGGTCCAGACTAAAATATCTACCCACAGACATTCATGGCTCCCAGATGATGTATCCTGAAGACAATCCACTGACTTTTCAGCGAGTGCCACCAGTGAAATATCTCAACACCCACAGCATGGATTGGCACACATTTTGGTAAAGACACTCATATTCCCAAAGGGATGAAACCTACAGACTTTGGTGATCCCCAGACTTTTCCTCCTGCACCACTATTGGTTGACATTTGTGGGTTTTTTTGTGAAATGTCTCAGCAGTTGGATAGCCATGACATTTAATACAGATATCCATGTTGCACAGATAATGAATCCTAATGACTTTGGTGATCCCCCTTCGCATACACTGCCATCATCACATCAATCTTTTCATTTGTCCAAAACATTGGTTTATTTAGTTTGGTTTTCTTCTCCATGATTGAAATTAGCTGGTACAACAAAATGTACAAAAAAAAATCTAGAATGTATAGAATAGAATAGAATAGAATAGAATAGAATAGAATAGAATAACTGACTAGTGACTAGTATTTACATTTTGAAATACTGATCTTATCACAGACCAGAATACAACATCTTGAAGTTGGCTAACAGTCTCTATACGGTCATAAAACAGATTTATAATGTTGTCTTCCATTGACGTAGCACATAGTGGTTTAATATTTTTTGATAAAGACAACAGCCTCCCTCTTTTCAAACAGCTGTAAAAATAATTTAGATTAGATAGGGTTTTTTTTCTCTAGAAATGATCCACATACTTGACATGGCCAAAACAGCAATATCTATGATTTTTAAGATTCATCTATGTGCACACTATTCGATAAATCTATTTTGAACATCCTCAGAACAGGCAACGATTTGTCCCTATGTGATCTGTGATACCAGTAGCAAGGTTGGAAACCACTATCATAGCACAACTTACTTCTGGGATTTAAGAGGCACTTTCGCAGAACAGTTCCACTGAACACCCCTATGCTGTTTTGAGCTCATCAGCATTTGTAGTTGTCCTCTAGTACACAAACGTCAGATTGCCCTTCCCGATAAGGAGCGAATGATACCCCCCCACAGTCTGAGCATGACATCCATATGCTACATCTCAACCAAAGCATCTGATAAACAAAGCACTGGTAACCATAATGATGAGGTCGGAGGGTTCACCCCAGGCGCCTATGGAAAGCCCAGCCACCAGGAGTCTGGAGGTTGTGCAGCCATCGCCTGCTCTGTCAGCCGATGCCACCTGATAGCGTCTAATGAGAAAAAAACAACGGCACTGTCTCCATACACTTTGCTCTCAAGCCGTCCTACAAGAGTGCAATCTGATCATGTTGTCCGCCCAGTCTGATACTGATGCTTTTCTTACTTGAGTCAGAGCGGACCATATAGCAACTTCCAATGCACACACTATTGTTTTACAGCAGCATCCCTTAACATGTGTGTTTGCTGACAAATAATGCACATATTGTATGTCACTCGAGCACAAGACCTGAAAACGTGATACAGATAAGTGATATAGAAGATATTCAGGTTTGTTTTATGCCCTGCCTGAGCTATGTTCTTTAGTCTAATGAAGTTGGGCTTGATGATATTAGTGTTTATTTATTAAGAACATTTATACTACAGTTTCTAGTAATGGACACCCTACCACAGGCTTTCCTATGAAGATGCCTATTAATAAAGATGAAGGTGTGATTACAGTTTTAAAGTAGTTTTTCCTTTCCGGTAATTACTAATAAAAACCTTTAAATACTTATCACTATTATAATAATGATCTGTCTCGTTGTTGTTACAATAATACCATTTTCCAATTATGTCATTAATTTTTATAACTTTTTTTCTACATTAATTGAAATTGTCTAAATATATGCCCCTATTGCAGTTTGACTTTGTTTTTATGTGAGGATATCTTAGATACTAGGATTTATAATACAATTATGCATGTGCTTAATTAAATTTGATAAACGTGTCTCCCAATTTAGAGCCAAAGCATCATACAAAGGAAATCTCTCTTATGATGATACACAACAGAGGTCAGCTTTGTGCTTCTCTGATCATAGAGATGATGCTCACACATCTACTTGATGAACATAGGCTTGGAAACTCATAATCCCTATCAATCCCCTTCCTTCCTCAAGGTTCCCATTATAATCATACCCCTGAAACAGATCAAGGCCCAACCAAACTTGTTTTCTCCCTTCAAGTCGATAAATCAGACCTGCCTCCCCGGCCAGTGGTCACTTAAAGGCAGATCGTGGACAAGGAGAGAAAAGGAGCGGTGTGGTGTGCCGTGTCTTACAGACCGTTCAGCCAGAATGAGGCGTCTGAGCTGTGAAGTGTAGCAAGCGACACAGTCAAAGAGTTGGATCTCTGCCTTGTGAAAAAAAAAAAATGGAGAGAGTGCTGCTGTAAACATACTCACCTGGCAAAGAAAAGGGCTGGTGAGTCAGGTGAAGAACTGAATACTGAACTACAAGATGAAAAGATGCAGGAAAGAGTAAAAATATTGCTACTGAATTTAGAATTTTTGGTGGGTAAACCGACGTTTAACAGGATAAGAGCAGGCCAAACACTACTACAGTAAACCCGCATACTATCGAAAGGGGAACGTTTGTTTTGTTCCATCCAGCGACTTCAATGGTTTTTAAAGCTGCCAAGAGGTTAGGTCGTTACACAGCATGCATCTGTTCAGTCTTCGCTCAATAAGCACAAATCCAGATGAAGTTGTTTTATGAGCTCGCCGAGTGAGAGGCACCCATTGTCTCTGTATGTGGCTGATTCAAAATGGCCACCCTCAGCACTCAAATTGATCATAATTGTATTCCCAAACTCTTGCTCAGCGGGGCATTACATTTTGTGTTATTGACTTTAAAAACACATTCAGCGATTCTACTTTTCAATTTCATTACACCGCTGTCAATTACCACTCTGTGAACAAAGCATGCCGGCAAATAAAATGTATGAGGTAATTTTCCAAATGCCACTTAGGAGGTACCGCCGTCTGAGCGATGGGCATGCTTAATTTGTGCATTTGCTTACTGCAAATCTGGTTATGCATAGGCAGCCGTGCACATTTCATTAAAAAAAGAGAAAAAAAACATCACAGGCGACCTGGGGTGATTGCCCCAATGTTTTCACACCAATACATAAACTGCCGGCCCAGGCCCAGGTAATTAAGCATTATAAACGTTTGAAAACAGCAAATCTTCTATCCCTTGTTTTGTGTTCAGAGGGAATGCCGGGTTCGTGGAGCATTTCTGAATCATAAATCACACTAACAAGAACAATTACTTTGCACATCCGCTTCCTCGCCTCTGTTTAAAGTGCTTGTCGGTCTCTCCTCTGCAGGGTGTCCTCTCTCTACCGCCTTAAACGGTGCCACGGTGGCTAATTTGGCAACCTTAGTGTTACAGCTTTTTCATTTTACACTAGTTGCCCTGATGCGGTTAAAGCTCTTCCCTCTTCATTTTCTTTTAAAGCAGGGAAATGGAGCATGATGGGACTTTGTACAGCATGTGTGTATGTGTGTATTTATTTTTTTATTTTTTACAGAGATATTGGCTCATATCGTCTTGTCTGTTGGCTAAAATGAAGAGGTCATGTGTGTTGATGACAGGGTTAGAGGGCGTTGAAGCCAGCTGGGGGCCACTGATAAGATTGTCAGACACATAGATAGAAGGAATACCCCCCTCTCTCCTTTCACCCCAGCATTACCACGTTCACTATTTCCCCTCTACAGCCAATTACAGTGAGGGGGGGGAAAAAGAAAACGGTGGACATGTATGTTTCAAGCTCACAAACCGAGGCATGTACAGTAGAACGTGACTCATAGCTGTACATTCACTTGGCAGCCTCTGAGTTTGAAGAGCAGTGATTACTCTGGTTTGTGTGCGTTTTTGTGTGTGTGTGTGTGTGTGTGTGTAGTGTCCGTCCGTGCATTTGATGACTTTGAAGGATATGGTGTTTGTCTGTGTGCACTCTTCATAAAGACGAGCGGAGCGACAAGGGCTTTCCGTTTCAGAGGCCGGCAAAAAGTGCTGAAATGGGCTGTATTGATCGTCAGCGAGGGGAGTCAAAACAATCACCATGAATTAAACTCCTCAAGGTCTTAGGCAAAGGGGATTAACAAAATTATCTGGCCTCTATTCTGGCCATTTATTGTCGTTGCCGGTGTTGACAAAAGCCTGGAAAAGGCAGCAAAAGCGGTCGTCGGAGAGGCAGAAGAGGACGACGGTAATGAGGGAAGCGTTCTTGATGAGAAACTAACAACAATGTAAACACAGCAGATAAGTGCTTTCTTGGCCTGGCTGTATTGATCATGAATAGACTTGATGCTCAACTTTACAGGGTGAATTGTATTTTCCTGTTGGGTTTTGATAGCCAGCTGTTACACGCACACTGCGCAATTACTGGCTGCAGCTGCTTTTTTTTGGGGTTGTGTTTGTTGTGAAAGAGAGGAGGGAGGCTACGGTTAAATGTGTAGCCTCATTACAAAATGTGTGTAAGTGGATGTGAAGCGCAATTAGAAAGTGAAACAAAGCCTTTGTTTCAAATCATCTGCAATGAAACCCGAAATTATCATTAGTGCCACGGGTGTGTTTGGTTGCAAAACGTTGTTGAATCAAATGGCTTGCCTCTGCCTTTGGTGATTTTGGCCTCCCCCCTCCTCCCCTCCTTCTTTCCTCTTACCCATCGACTTGACTTGCAGCTAATTAATTTGCAAATTTTATTCTCAATAAAGTGCTTACAAAAAGATAATTGTGACTTTATTAACAGTTTCTTGGGCAGCAGATGGTGTTCTGCAGGCCTGCCATGTTGAATTAGTGATGACGCTGTCGTTTTATGTGCTCTCTACTGTGGCAACCCATAAAACTCCTAATTAAGGCTACACATTAATACTACTGCTTCGCAACATTATACCAAGCCATTTCACCCTAAATTAGGGTAAACAAATGCAAATATACAGGTAAGTCTGCCATTAACATACGCCTTTTCATTGTTTACAGTAGCTGCATTTATGTAAGAAATCCCTGTTATTACAATCATTTGTTCTTTATTAAGAGCAATTAAATGCCTATTAAAGATGCCAAAGCATTCGTTGGCTTGTTTGTGCTCAGCATTTGCAAGACATGCAGTTCCTTGGAGCCAAATCTCAGTAAACTCCATCGACTTAATCCCTCCGATGTTTTATTAAAAACAAATTATGTCCGACTTCACCGCCGGTAATCCAGCGCATCAAGTATTGGTAACCGCCTGAAGGAGAAGTGCTTGCATTTTAATTAAGAGCCCAAGTAACGAGGCAGCAAAGTGTGCGGATTAGTGTGTTTACTTGAGAAAAGCAGGAGGGGGAAAAAGAAAAAAAAAGATCTTCATTTCATTTTTTAATCTGGTCTTGGATCACCTCCAAGTGTACAGTGACTTGACATATTTCAGGAATTGAGACACTGATCTTATTTGGCAGAGACCAGAGACCTGCTAGGTGTTGGAACATCTTCTAAATGAGCTTTTCTAAAGGCCCAGGTCTATTTGTGACATTTTCCATTCACAGCTGTCTCTTTTTTTTGTTTATTCCATTATATTTATTTATTTAACTTAAAATATTTATATAATTTCCACACTGTAATTTTTGATAAAACATTCTATAGACTCAAGTTTAAATAGTTAAATAGTTAAATTATTTTTGATCTATCTATCTGATAGCAAAACAAACTAAAATATGAACTGTGAATATATTATACAATAAATTAGTATTATTGTACAGATAAAGCTTCACAGTTCAGTTAGGCAATTTATGTGAAATGGATTGTTATGGGAATGTACAGTATGTACAACACTGATAGTTGGCATCCAGGCTTTGACCTCGTCTTTCCCCACAAGGCAACATACAGCACAGCAGGGAGTAGGGAGCGACCATGATAACCCACCCCCTCCCTATTACTTCACACTTTATCACACTGGTAATTCAGTGCCAAGGGGCTGGCATGATGGCATAAACGCAAGCAACCTGAAATGTTAGAATTAAGCAATATATCAACATCAGTGCACGCTGTAAATGTTTTGTTGTATTTTTTTTTTGGGGCACAGACACAACAGAATCTTCTATTTTGAGCCAAGGTGGGATCAGAAAGCTGCAGAGATTGGCAGATCTTACCCTTGAGTACTGTAGCTCTGCGTACATACTATAATTGACATACTCAGACATAATCCCTTGTGGGACTTCCACACTGTTCCCAGACTTCAGTGGGAGATTGCTGCTTCTTGAAGAAGTCATGACCACTGTTTGATCAAAGGGGCTCTGCTCCCAACGCCCACTGCTTTCTGCCAGTGCTTGATCTGGATCGATGCAGGGGTTAGTGTACAAAATCCCCAGCTTCCTAGAGCTCTGAAAGCCCACTTTTGCCATTCAGAAAGGGAAGTCATGTTAAGTTCATGTGCTCACTCGGTCTCGTGTTACTTGGCAGCGTGGCGCTTTTTGGAGTGTTTGTCTTGATGTGGCTCCCTCAGCTCTGAGGCAGATTTGTTATAGAAAACCATCAGGAGCCACTCGGAGAAATATCGAGTCTTTTATAGCAAAGCAAGACTCTATTTCAAATGTAGATTGTTTACATTAACTGGCTGTTAATAAAAAATATTGGCTTAATGAATCACTCATGTTTGTTCATGAATGCAGCAGTTTATTTCGCCTCCAGCTGTGGGATGATTGATACCACTGTATATGGGCTTCTGCCTGCAATTACAAACCAAAAGAGTTCTAACAGGCATTTTTATTGTTTGTCTTAACTTTTCTAATAGCAGGCACAAAGCCAGGCTTTGAGTTCCTATAAATGCTCCCTATTACCATTAAAAATCTGTCTTTAGCCCAAGAACGCCAAACCAGCTCAGCTCGTTCCTTTATCAGCTTACAACCAGAGTTCTCTGGGTGCTTATAAATCCAGTGAATATTGTTCATTGTGAGTTTCCCATCTTACCAAACAAGAATAACAAGAAAAGGCCCATAATTACAGAATTTACTGCAGTTTGAGAACTTCGCCCAAAACTTTCTGTTCCCATTAATGGAAAATATGGTAATTAGTTTTTCATATTCCCTCATACATTGGAGGTTGATATAACTTATTCATGACAGCGAAAACAAGAATTGCTGTTGTCTGTCCATTTTCTTTTAGCGGTGCTAGATGGAAGCACGGGCTCCACTGATTCGAGCAGCAATTGAGCCTTTGCCTCCCTCACCCGTTCGGTGCGATACCCACCGGATATGCATCAGCAGCATCATTAAGCAGGGCACTATTTCATCAAGGCGGGAGTCAAGCCGAAAAGATTCAGAGGGGAGCGTAATCAGTTTGAGGGACAAAGGTTTATTTATACCAAACAAAATGAAATGACACCGTCTCATACGTCTCTTTTATCGGTGCGCTACCTGCAGTGCTGACATGTTTACAAAGTAACCAAGTTAAAAAATACACATATGGTGTGTTTTGGTGATGTGAAAGACACACTAGACACTTTCTGACCTCAAAGGATAAAGCTGACAATGTTCTATATTTTTCTTATTGTCAACAAATGCCATGGAAAGACCAAAAACAACAATATATCTTTTCTGTATTGCCAAAGGTTGATGGGCCATATTCTTCCCTGCTATAAAACTCCAACTATGTAAAAAAAAAAAAAAAACATATATCAGCTATCATTGCACTGTGAGGCATGCTGTATTGTGATGAACATGGGCACTGTAGTTTATTTTGCTTCAACCAGTAATACACTGTCCTGTGGCCATAAATACACACCAGAGCACCAAATGTACATTACAGTATTTTACAATTGCTTTGGCTTGATTGTCAAGACAGTTTAAATAAATTCTTACCTTTTAATACAAAATGCTATTTTACATGCAATGTGCAGAACTCTAAATAAGATGCTTAGTCCTCACAATATAGTCACCCCATATAATATACATTATACGTTTTAATACCTATTGCTAAGCTTGCAGATCACTTCATCAAAACCCTTTCAGACAGTGCTGAGAGACAGACCTAATGCACTGGTTTTTAGCCTTCTAATGGGATTTGTTGACTGTAAAGAAAAATTAAGATTAAAACCATCCTTATCCTTTAAAGACACATAGACATCCATTTAGCTGGTGGGTGCTGATGGTCTGCCGTATGGATTTATACAATATTTGGTTCCATTAATCTGCTTCCGTGCTCTCACATCCACTTCTGCCATCTTGATGTCACAGCTCCAAGTAAATCGTCTCATGTTGTTAACAGACAATTGCTCATTATCTACCACTCCCCCGATCCAATTCTCGGGGATTATTCCTCAATTAAAGGTTATTTCGCCTCTTACCGGAGGTGATGTGGCCCTGGTTTGAACCTGCTTGAGCACCAGAGGATAAGTGAATGACCCCAGAGAGAGAAAGAGGAACAAATCCCCCTGTTTGGCCTCCTCAGCATAAGGAATGACTATTTCATGAAGTGTGAAAACACGCAGGCAGGCATCCTATAAATTACTGTTAAATATAATGGCTCTGTTAGCAATGAAGAGGCAGCCCCGGTAACATTCCTGCTACTATAGGACTCTGTGGGTGAATATGGGGGCTTCCTTACTAATGAAGAGGTGGGTAGGAGTTGGACGCGGGCAACGTAGCGCAGAGAACAATGTGCCATTGTCGCCGCTAAGGCTGGGCTGTCACACGGTGCTCTGATCATTACTTACCCACAGACGTCCAATGTCACGCACAATATCCCCAGGTTTGTCCTTCATAGGTTGTTGTGCATCCTCCGATCGCTCGAGCTTGCTAAATGATAACAGGCAGCAATTACACTCACATGCCTGCACACACACATATACGCACACAAACACGCCAACAAGCATGCACATAGTACCGTACTGCAGGAAAACAAACACATTCCCCACCCTCCCGCCTTCTCCCTTGGCCTTTTTGTTTAGGAAGGAAGATAAATATCCCATAATAGAAAAAGCTTGCTCATGATGCATTTTCAGCAGTCCACTGCTTCAAATTACATGTATTTACTTAGTAAAGTACAAGTCTGAATTTATTCTTTGCCCGCTGCAGTCCGATTTGTTTTGAATGGTAATTGAAAAGGTCTCCAATGCTATTGTGGCAATATTTTAACGCTTTGCCTTGCCAGCACACCTACCATTGAACTTTGTGCGCGCGAATGGTTTAATAAATCAGCTGAGGGAGGTGATGTTGTAAAGACAGGTGGTTTGGGTATGCTGTTAGTAGGCCACAGTGAAAAGAACAGTTTATAAATTGCAGCCCCGTCTGTATGAAAGACCCCTACAATACGGTCCTGCGCCAAGGGGAGGGGATTAGAGGAGAGGCCAGGATATTATTCACCCAGGGTGTGTGAGTTGACACTGTACTGCAGGAGTGTGCAAAGTAGTCACACTATTGGTTTCCCCCAACTGGCAATGTTGGCAGTATGCAAAGCCATCTTTTGAGCCGCAGTTAGATTTCATGGGGCTATACGCGTGTGATGTCAGAGTATGGATATCAGGGGACACGACTGAGCTGGTGTGCTGGTAGGGTGGCACGCTTATTGAGATCATGATTATAGCTGTGTCTAAACTCCGGTCCCTTTGTGACAGAGCCATTAGCAGGCTGTCACACTCTTCAGCGCACTCTATGTATGTGACGGCTAATGCTAATACACTGACTGCGGCTCACATTCACATACTAGATTATACCCAGCACCGTGGCATTGACCCTGGATACTTGGGATACTTTCAGAGCAAAAGCAAGCAGCATAAAATCAGTTTGTTTTTTAGTTGAATTAGTTGCCATTTGTGTTTTGGCACCATAATGGATCAGGTGCAGGGTGTCATACATATCCAGGTCTCCTATTTCACTGTGCTCCCATCCACATGCTTGCTATTACTCTACATCACTGGTTTATACAATCAGGGCTGAGCAACACCAGGCTGCAAAGTCACATTGCCAAATTGATTGCCCATTTAAAAGGATTGTGGCTTTTACAAGGTTTGGCCTCCTTCAGTTGAGTGCAAATCGAGTGCCACTATATTAAGTGGTAAGACCACAGTGCTGATAGATTACCTTTGGCCACTCTGTTTAATTGTTGGACGTTGGTGGCAAACCTGTTAAAAGAAAAGGAGGGGAAAAAAGGGAAAGAGCTAAATCGAGAATGTTAAATATTGAAGTGGTTGCCGGAGGGCTAATGAAATTAACAATGCAAGTAAACAGCCTCCTGCAAGTGCCAGTGCCACATCCTCCTCCTCCTCTGCCTCGCTTTGTCCCCCTCTCTCATTGGCTTATCGTGAGGAGAGCTTCAGGGCGGAGTGTGAGGGGCGGTGGGTGGGAAGTGTGTGCGCTCACAGGTACCCATGCATGGAGGGTTTAGAGGGGGTGATCCAAGGTCAGAAACGCCAGTATTAACACCACCTCCATCCCACCAGACCCTCCTCCACGCCTCCTCCTGACCAAACTCTATCTCCACCGTGCTGCATCAGCTCTATAATATTGTTAACCGTAATCCGCTTCCCTGCCTTTACCTCTGGCCAGCTCAACTGAGCTTTAAGGTTTAATAACAAAGGTGAAATTATGTATTTATCTATTTCATTTGAGTGCTAGTTTGCATTCTACACATTATGTCCATTTTGAAAAAGATATGACTCAATATTATTCTGCCTCTAAAAGTATGCTGTGCTATCTTTTTGGCTGACCGTATATGCAATATAAAAATCAGCGATTTCAAACAACATTGATCATAACTATTTATAATTTGTTGTAGTAGTGAGATGAAGTGCAGCCCTATTTTCTTATCTTTGTAAAGACTGTGATTGAGCAGTGGGAGAGCTTTGACAATTGTGTTTCAACTTGACATGGCTCAGTGTGACATAATTATGTCAGTGCCGGCTTATTGCTGTGTTTTTTTCATATGGAGATGGTGTTAGCTGCTGGGCAGCGAGATGGGGGCTTGGCTCTGCTGTCTTTGTTTTTTTAGGTTTTTTTTTTAGTTTAACACAACCTACACACATGGGGCATATATACAAACACATACACATGCACACACACGCACGCACGCACGCGCACACACAAACACACACACACACACACACACACACACACACGCACACACGCACGCACGCACACACACACACCTGGACCATATCTGCAGTAAAGCTGCTGGAAGCCAGGAGAAAGAGCTTATCCCCATTACACATTCTTCCTGAGGGCAGCACTGGACAGCTGGCACATATACTGTACAAGTGCACAAAGGGTACACACACACACACACACACACACACATAATGTGTTTTAGTGTGTGCATACTTTTTCTTCTGTGTAGATTAATACTAAATTCATGCGCACATACACAGCCCAGGTTACTATACCATGAACCAGTCCAGTTTGAGGATAGTTGGATGCAGAGGGCACCCAGCAGAGGCTGGGTTGGAGGGTCCCCTCTGTACTGAAGAGGACAGGCTTTGAGCAGATGTGCATCTCAGGGGCTCGTTCTTAAATCCTGTTCGACTGCTGCACCCGTGAAAAGAGAGAAGCTTAACAAATCAATTCCTCCTAGATTAATCTGCTTTCAGCTTCTTTTGTCATCCTCATTCTTGTCTTTGGTCACACACACATTAAGATGCGCAAAAACCTGAGTAGATACCGAGTTAGGAACAAATCAGGAATAAATGCTCACATATAGTTAATGACTAACTATAGTTAATGACTAACTCTTAGTCAAAGACTGTAAAGTAGATAATAAATACTTTAGATAAACAAGATACTTTATTGAAGGTGCCCTTTGGAGTTTTTGACCACTAGTAATGCTCTGGAGTAATGGTTTTTTGAGAAGACCCTTCTTTTCTTTGTATTGTACACATGCATGAAGATGCTCATGCACGAGGGTGACCCGGTTCACAATCCTGCTGCCAGTTTGACGCTCTTTCATTAATCTACAGGTGGTGGCAGTGACTCGAAATGCGCCAAAAAGCTAGCAAACATGAATAAAGTAGGTTTTGAAATAATCAAAAAAATCAGTTCTACAAGTGTTTTCAAGGAAGGAAATGCATTCAACGTGTGTGTTAGAGCTCAAGGATACACACAATATGTTCGAGAAGAGAAAAGAAAAACAAGAAAAGCCTCTTTCTATCAGATCTAAGTGTATATGCAGGTGTCTCAGACTGAACTCTTGTTTGTTTACAAGAAAAATTTACATAGCACCTTCATCGAAAATACTGTGAATATCTGTTTCTATATGTTTTGAATATGCATACTGAATACTGTGATAATATACTCTGTCTGATCCTTTCTGTTCTCAATTAGCTCAGAAACTGTTAGCAATTTGTTCCTGATTTGTTCATTCCCTCGTGACTACTCAGAAGTTTATGTTCCTTTTTTCAAAATGTTACCATAGTCTATCTAAATTATGTATCCTAAAGTCTGAGATATTTACTGCAGTCCTTTTCTCCCTTTTTTTCTACACTTAAGGTCATGAAATGTACACTTGGGGACATAAAATGAAACACTTCTCTGCCTCAATTACCAGTTACCAAACGCCTGACCTATTGCTAATGCTTTAGCACAGGGCCTGGCTTATTTTTTTTCCAAAGAGGTAAACCTTTCAGCTATTTCTTTGACATTAAGCTTTTTGCATCATTCACCACAACTGGTGGCAACCAACTCACCAGGCTGGGATCCAAGCCTCCTCTAGAGAGTGTTCTCTTCCTCAAACATTAGCTTGGGATTTGGTTTCACTAACAAAGTTGTTTTCACAGTTTGTTGCGGTGCACATGAATATTCATGCACGATCGCTTGGTTTTTTCTTCTTTTCTATGCCTGTGTTTTTCTATTATATACATGAACAGTGGTTAGGCTAGTGGTTAGGCTTTGTAATGGGATGACAGAAGTAATGTTTTATTTTTTTTAATATGTTTTGGACTATTGCAGTGTTGGTTCAGAACTGGCCGATTATTTGTCAAGAACCGCTTTTGTCTGACAAATGGTAACGGAAATAAATGGTTTAAATCCAGACCGAAACTTCATCAGTGAGACTCAACTGCAGTTGAACCATAGAAGCAGTGTATGGCCTTCCATTCGTTGATTTTGCTGCCAACCAAACATGCCTGTGCTCCTATAGGCTAGTTTTACTGTCCCCATTATTGGTGGATAGTGTTTATGAAGTTACATTTTGGAAAGTAAAGACGCTAATGCCTGCATAAAAACATGTTGTGTAGTAGTAGTAGAAGATTCTTAATAGTATTTACAATGCCAATCAATATATCAAAGAAACACATGTTAAGAATGGAGAGCTGGGATTTACCTGAGTCTGTCTTACAGTAATGCTTTAAGAGGGAAAAAAAAACCCAATACATGTAAACAGGTGCATCTTAAAGGCTTTACGTCTAATACAAACTTTGCCTGTCCCCTTCTTTCATCATTTTGAAAGCTGCTGAGTGTCTTTCTTGATGGTGGAGATTGATTTTTAGGCCCCTGCCGTGTGTGTAACCTCTATGCCACACTATCTATTTGTCTTTGAACTGAATTTGTGTTTGAACTGACAATGGTCAGGAAAGGCAACAGCCCAGTAGCCATGGCCTTTTATATTTATCCACTCCATAAATTTATAATTGATTTTCTTTTTTTTTAACAAATGGTATCTGTGTGCAGTACTTTATCTACTCAATCTTGCAATAATGCTATTAGTGTAGCTTTGTGTGACTAGGGCTCCGTCAGGCATTGCCCTAATATAGATGAAATAAATAATATAGACAAATTGAATCAGTACAGCCAGCAAAGACACTTGATTTCTGGGCTTCCTATTGTTAACACCCTTTTGTTGAACTGTCAAAAAAACCCTGACATTCTTCTGAACAGTAACACTCTCCATGAATAAACACCTGCACTATTCTGGTTTGTCTGGTTCGAACCAAAAAAAGTATAAGTTGTCATTTATTCTTTTAAAATATAAAATGTGTTGAGTTTAATAGATTTGTTTGATTCTGAGCCTAATGTTATTTGTCTCCTGTGTGACTGTGTGTGGTAACAGGGTTGAGCAGGCATGAAGTCTTGGTAGACGAGAATCATGCCAGAAAAATGTACCTCTGACTGGGTAAAAGACTTAATGGTGACGCTTCCTTTTTTTTTTTTTATACACCCCCCACCCCTCCACGTTTCCTTTTTCTCACTCACCTCTTCTGCTAGCTATCTAGCACTGCATTACCTTCAGCTGTTTTTAGTAGGGGATTAACATAGCATTAACAGCTTACACCGTTTTCCTCTGTTGGTCTCTCACGTTTTTTCTTTCTTTTTTTTTTTTTAAATTTCCCCCCACCCCACCACCCCTCTCCCCAAACCTTTTACTTTTCCGAGTTAAAATAGAGGATATGATTTTTCATGCAACATCAGAGCAGAGGCAAACTGAAGATGCCAGTTACATTAAGAGATATTCCACAGGGGGCTGGAGGCGAAGCGCACTGCTTTGACTGAGAAACAGTGAGGCACTGTGCGGCGCCCCCAGAAGACCAGCCTAGTGTCTGATGTTGATTTAGCTGTAGAACGCCGGTTATTCCCGCACGCCACCAAATCTAGTTATAACTGTGTTGAATTAATTTGGCAGCCTTCTACAGAGAAGCCAGTGAAAGAGGAGGGGAAAAAAGATTTATTTTGATTGAGGTATGGAGGAAAAAATGAGTGGGGTCTTTCTTTGGTCTAGACTGATCTCAACAATTATAGGATAGATTGTCATGAAATTAACAATATTTATGGTAAACATTCCTAATTCGTAGATACTGACTTTATTGATCCCCTGACTTTTCTTGTTGCACTACCAGCAGGTTGACATATTTGGCTTTTAGTGAATTTGGCACAAATTTTTGTAATAGATGTTTGTAGTTCCGACAGGATGAATCCTCATGACTTTTATGATTCCCTGACTTATCCTCTTGTACCAACAGCAAGTTGACATTTGTGGTTCAGAATTAAATGTCTTATTATGGTTTACATTCATGGCTGCTGGCATGTAATACCTGTTCCTCTCCTGCTGTGCTCTCTCTCTCTAAATATACACCTGCTGTGGATATTTTTAAATTCATTTTTATTGTTCTTATATACATTTTTAGGGCAGGCAGCTGTAAGACTGTTAAAAGCTAAGAAATGCTGCAGATTAGGTCAGAGCCTGTAGGGAGAGGAATGTGTTACTGCCAGATGCTGAATACCTTTGTTGCTCTATGTGTGCTTCACTCTTCAATGCCACAATATACACAATAATGCGTTGGATTATTTTAGTTCCCCAGTGTTCACTTGATTTGGTGCATCTTATGCCTATGGCACTTAGCTTAGCTTTTCCCATCCATCCTGTCCTTTAAGGTTGCTTGCATGTGCATATTATTTTTTTACGGCCTGTTTGCGTCAGTGAACTCCAGCATGAGCCTTGTTTAATTGCTCTTGATGCACAGCGGGTAGAGATCCCCCGGGCAAGGCCTGTATGCATGGTCGCTCAGAGGAGACATCTGCCCCATCAGCCACCTCAATGCCACCAATCACACATCTGTGGACCAACATTACATGCATAAGGGTTCCCCATAGAGTCTCTCTTCATCGCTTTTGTCACACAAGTTAAACACTTGAATTGCACAACCTGGGAGTGTTTGTGGTAATGAACCACAATTACAAGGTGTAATTAATAGTGTTGAATTGTTAATTCTATGTCAACTAGTTTCTTGCTATTACAAACACTCTGCTTTTAGTGTTTTTTAAGACATAATTGTGCTCTTATCGGTATGTGCAAGGCAGTAGAAGTAGATGGGTATGCAGCTTTTGTTGGCCTCCATGTTTGAATTCTTCACCTTTTAAAAAAAATACTCTGATGATTTGTACCTGTATGGTGCAGGTGTGGATGTTTTCCACCAAATAAGATGTGCTAAGCAGCACAATTTAACAGCAGGCAGAATGATCTAAGATTGTAGTCTACAGCAATGGTAGCCTTCTTCTGGAAAACCTCAAGTGACTTCCACAGTAGGGGTCAGAGGTCACTAGCTCTCATAGTCCTCGACAAGCTGCAGCTGATTGCCCTTGTTTCCCTGAGGAAAGCTGAACGCCACAAACACAGCTCCCCATGAGAAAACAAATTGGCCGCCCAATGACTCCTGTCATTTTGAACACTCTTTAAAAGCCTGAATCACTGGCTGAACCTTTATGGACACCAAGCTCCTGCTCTCTGAGCTGGAGGGCGATTCCAGTGCTACACTGGGAAATTAATTGAGATTTATTTATCATTCAGGATTAAGTAGAAGATTGTCAGGTACACAGTGTGTGTGTGTGTGTGTGTGTGTGTGTGTGTGTGTGTGTGTGTGTGTGTGTGTGTGTGTGTGTGTATGTGTGTATGTGTGTATGTGTGTATGTGTGTATGTGTGTGTGTGTGTGTGTGTGTGTCTGAGTGTTGAAGTTTGAAAACATGGAATGAAATGAAACATCTGTCTTCCTCCTTGCATTGCTCCAGGGCCTAAGGAGACATTTATAGCAAGCAGCAAAGCAGCGGTTTCGTTTGTCATGTAAGTTACCAGAACCACACGATACAGTCATTACTTCAGGGCGCCCCCTCCCCTCACCCCCCCCCCCCCCCCCCCACCCCCCCCACCCTCATCTTGTCAAAAGCTATACAGTGTCCCTGTAAGCACAGTGGTACTTTATGGCATGTACAGGAAATAAACTGTAATCATCACACCAGCAATACACCTGACAGGAATAGGTTCCAGATTCATTATGACAAGATGAAGCCGCGTGCCTTTTTTTTTTTCTCCCCTCCTACGTCTTCATGCTAAAATGGTAAGTCAATTTGTTGGCTTTGTCAATCCCAGGGGACCTTTTTTGAATATGTCACATCAGCGTTAATTGCCATAGACATATGAAACAGCAGCCTCCTCCTTGCTGCTCCCGTGCTCGACAGCCCCCCTCCCCAGCGGCAATGACACTAAGTGCACCCCTGTGTTCCTCTCTACACGGCTCCTCTGAGGATGTATTCTAAACAGGCTTTGACAAGGCGACTTATGTTATAGACTCTGATGATCGCTTCCTTCCCTGCTCAGACAAGAAAGACATTTTGTCAGTAAACACTGTGGAAAGTAAAAAAAAAAGTCTCCTTGCATTATCAGATGCTGTGGAGTAGCATATTACAGGGGAAATGAAAGACTGACAGTTTCCTTGGGGATAGCACAAAGGTCAAAAAAAGTTTCCAGTCCAAGGAAAACTGCCTGAAGTGAAGGGACACGTGTAGGCACGAGCCTGGAGCCAGAGCCATGAAAGAGGGCTTTTTAGGTTAGCAGGGAAAGAATCATGTACCCAAGCCATCATCACAAGACAGAGGACTTTCTTCACCTTTTAATTTAACATGGAGGAAACAGAGTGGCGCCAGAGGCCCAATGCCCTTAATCGAGCACTGTAAGGTCAATGGAAAACGCTGGACTACTGTTAAAATGGAGTCTGTCTAGATGGTAGACAAAGTGAGAATGAATGAGTAAGGGAGGAATGTTCGGGGCTTTTAAAAGCTCAAATTACTGCTGGTCGCTTGTAGAAAATGCTGCTTCCAGCACACATCAGGGACAGTTTGAAGAAAACCAAGATGCAAAGGAAGAAGCTGCAAATGTGAGTAAACAGGAAGAAAAAAGAAGTAAATGTCAAGGTGTCGTTTGTCAAAGGTGAAGAGAGGCTCCGTAAAATAAACACTTTTTTGCTGATATGGCCAATGTGGTGGTATTAATAGTAAATGCAGGGAATGGTCTTTTCATTAATTGCTGGGGTACAAAGGCCCAACATCCAGCTAAGAGCTAAGAGAGCTGATAGGGCCAAGCACAGAGCTTGTAGAGACAGCAGCAGAGATTGCACTCTGATGAAAAAAAAGGTGAACTATACCGCCATAAAACATACAGAGATGATATCTGGCTTGGTGTACAAGAATAGGCTGATGGTGCCGGCCGGTGTGTGACTGTATGTATGTGTTTGGGAGGGGTGCGCAGTGATTTATTACCATTGCAGGGCTCAGCAACAAGTCAGCTGTTAGTGTTTTGACCAGGTGGCCAGGGACAAAGAGGGCATTCCCCCTCCAGAATAGGCTAGGATTCAAACTGTGTGCCTGTGTATGTGTTTGCGTGCGTGCGTGAGTGTGTGTGTATGCAAATCTGCATGTGTCTAATTTAGCTGTCTCCACAAGGACACGCAGAATCAAGCTGCTCTTTCGCAGCCTTCAGCGACAATTGCACCGCAGTGCTGTGCATACGTAGGGAACGGCATGCGGCGGCCATTTCCTCTAAATGTGTCAACAGGATGCTGCTCTCACACTGTGCCTCCCAGAAGATTGATAATGAACGATTGGCTCATTAACAGAGACTATTAGCCATGTCCACATGTGCAGTCCCATGAGTGGGTAGAACACTCGCTGAATGGACACACTACAATATGAAGACTAATTGCCTTTGAAGACGGAGTCTGTATTTTCTCCTCTAATTCTCCTAGGGCCCACAGGCGGGCCTTAAGTCGGCAATAATTGCTGCAATTTTCAGTGTCATTTACTCATTTCCAGACTAACATGAGCTTTCCAGGACTTGTCCTCTCACAAGATGTCAGGTTGCCACTTTCCTGTGCTGAGGTCTGAATTTGAAGCCAATGCACCTGCACCTTGGTCGACTTGTGCATTCACAAGAAGACTACAAAATGATTTTTGCTATTGGCAGTGGTCAAACATGTTCATGAGTTTGCAGGTGAGTCTCCTTGGGCAATTTCCAAACAACTGGACCCACAATACGAAACAACTCAACAACACCATGATGTAAAACTTGTTGGACACCTTGGGCATGTTTCAAAACTTTGCAATACAGTATAAAAAGGAAAATAAGCAAGGAAAGACCTCATAAAATGTCAATTCTCCAGCACAATTTCAGTTAACGCATCATTTTAATTGCATATCAGCTTTTGTTTTTGTCACAAGACCTTTACATCAATCTCACATAAGATTTTACCCAGAAAAACCCCGGTTCACCTGAGCTTCATTGACTTTTCCAAGGAAACCAAGCCTTTGTTGTTTGTGCCAGGCTTGCGTGCATTCGACCTCTGACTCAGCCGACCCCCAGGAGTCAGATACAGAAATGCTGACAGACGAGCGGCACCAAGAGATTAGAGAGAAAACAGAGAAAAAAAGATCTCTCTCGGCTACAGGCTTTGTTTGTGGGTAGCTGGTATTGCCATAACAACATATGGCCACCAAGCTCTAGATTCACTAAGCTTGGATGTGCATTTGGTCGGTCAATATTCACTCAAATGACATTGGCAGGTTTATTGTGTGAGGAACTGACTAATTTGTTGAGCTGAAAATCAGGCTGTTGCACAGTTGTTTCCTGTGATGTGATGTATCGGTACAGCACTAGTTTGAGAGGTTTGAACAGGTGCTTAGTGTTGGAATGCATCACTCTGGGCTATGCTTGGGCAAGACAGAGCTGCTCTTTATTACTAACACACATGCATATAAGTACCTTCCAGCTCAGTGCATAAGGAACATCAAGAAAAGTTACATCAAAGCATTATATCAGTAGTGATGCGATGTGAGATTTCTTACTGGGAAGTCAAAGAACACATCATTACATAGTACGTGTAGTTGGACACAGATTCTATATCCTTTTTAGATGAAAAATGGTCTCTTTCTTTTTCCCCCTCTTGGTTGGCTAAACTTTCTGGGTAAACATGTTGGTTCACAGTCATTAAGATGTGACTGTTTGGGTTACTAATGGAGTTACAAGGAAAGGTGTGGTATGTTATTACCATATGGTCGGTGTTAGAATTAGGGGGGTTGACTGTGTCTGACAATTCCTGTAACTTTCCGAAACAAACTATCTAACTTCCATGCCCTCTTTAAGCAGCAATTGGTCAGGTATACAAAGGTAGAAAAGTATGCATGGTTGGGACAGAGGAAATACAAAAGAAACATCAAATGAGGTCTAAAAAAGAGAAACTTTAGAAACAGACTGGTGGTTATGGATGACTGTTCTTGAACAGAGCCTGAACCTCCCCCCACCTGTCCTCATTCCCAAGACAGTAAAGTGTGGAAACAGGACTTAAGCTTGCATCTCTTTTTTCCCGGTGTGACAGGTATGATAAATAACAAGTCATGTCTTGCCAGTATGATATCAAGTCTTTAGAGAAAAAAGGGCATTCCCTCCTGTCTTGTCTGGCAATGACTGAGTTAGAAAAGGCAACTCTGATATTCTGTCCAAATTCCCAATGACGGTTTGGACACATGAAAAGACATCTTGCTGCGTGAGTGCACGAGTGAGACGAGACCTTGTCGTCTTGAAGCCCCCCTGTGGTAATTTATGACGTCTGTTCCGGGCCTGTCATTACCTCTCACCAATGCTTTCTTCCCCTGTCCGTGAGCAGAGACGGCGAGATAATTAATGCGTTTGTGAGTCCTCGCACTTCCCTGACACACTTGACTCTGTTTAATAAATGATGTCCCATATTTTCCCATTCATTATAATGTCATTAAGACATATTAATTCCCCCTGCTGCTTTAACCTTTTAGCCCGTGTTAACACAGTAGCCCCTCTCCATGGCTAGCCCCAGTTCCTTGTTCTCTACACCTCTCACATGTTGTACCATTTAAATTACAGGGCCCTCCATGGGCTGTTATGCAATAAGCCTATTTAGAAATAAACGAGGACAACACTCGGCAGTGAATGTGAGCACTCGCATAGAAAGCAAACATTTTCAGATGTTTTACAGAGTGCATAAAAGTCAAACTTCAGAGATGCGTTAAGTACTTTGAGCCTGCAGGTACAGGGAGAGACTCATGAACAGGAAAAAAAAAAAACCCAGCGACAGTATGTTGACCCAATTAGAAGTCCACACTTTCATGTAGCAGATGTAAGAGATGCTCTTTTTAAACATGAAAATGTACAGTGTTAAGATGCCTTTGGCAACACTAGGTCTGGTGGTTAAGAAGAACACGCAGATCTGTGATTCATTACCCTGGATGAGGATGAGTCTTCAAAAAAAAGTCACTTTTAAAGAGTCATTTATTACCACTTATGCATTCAGCACAGTCAGTCTGGTTGTACATGCAATAGAGCAGATATGTTAATTTCCCTGCGGTGATAAATGTCCTTTTTAGATTTTTTTTTTGGATGGACTTCATACAGAAAGAAACCATAGAGCATCCGTGGGCCCAGTGACCTGCCAAGCATACAGCAGCACCTTGCACACACTCGCAGCAGCAAAAGTATGTGAAAATCCAAAAGGGGTGGGGTGGCTAGAAAAGTGAGAGGTGGAGAACTGATGGTGGAGAGTGTGTGTAGCTAGCTTATGCCCTTGAATTGGCCTGGGACCACCAATGCTTGACTCGTTTAACTGCTCATTTATAACAGGTGGGCAGCATTAAACACTGCAGGTCTGAAGTCTGATCTCCCATTCCCTATTCATGCCTTAATCATAGCCGACTAAAAACCTAATCTGTCTCCAGATCAGTGGCCAGGGACCCATTTTATCTAGCCCCGCTAAACATATTGTGCAAAAGCCCATTTGCTGTAAATTGCAGCAATTAATCGTCAACTCAAACAGGTACCTGCATTGTGTTTGGGCATAAGAATTCATGGAAAGTTAAGCCAGTGTGGTTATGAAGCCCTTACTGATAAAGGAGCTGGTGCAGTACCAAACATTAAAAAAAATGTTTGGCCATGATTCTTTATAAGGTGGCAATAAACAATTAATTACACATTTTGGAGTCTGTTTATAGAGAGGCTGAAATTTCCCCAGCTGGTTTGAGTACTTCAAGCTTTTGTCTTGTGCATGTTCCCTACTTTTGGTCTTTTGGATGTCAGGAGAAAAGTTATGTTCCTGCCTGAAGCCTCATAATCTGAAACATTTCCTAAAATATCCAAGGATTGTATTGTAGTTGCTACGAGGAATCCAACACAGTATGTAAAAGTATGGAATTTGATTTTTCCAGGTCTGGATAAGTACTGACAAAAGAAAAGAGACTATGAGAAAATATCTGTGCTTCCAAGCTATTCGCCATGATTCTGATTATCTAATATATAAAATTCAGTGTTTTTTTCATGGTGTTTGGAGCAGTCAGAGCAGCCAAAATGTTTACCACTGTGTGAGAGGGCACATGCCAGAGTGAGCTTGATGTCATGGCATGCAACTGAATGCACACTCCTACGCAGAGGTGCTTCTATGCCCATACGTCACAACCTGCAAATAGCTCTGCCCCAAGTGCCTCATAACCGAACCAAATCTGGACATCCATGACCAAATTTGTTTGAAAGAAAATATGGAATATCTTTGGATTGCATACATACAAGAGCATCACAAATAATTAAATATTAAGGTTGTCTGAAAATATATGCAGTGAGTTATGCAGAGATGTTGTCAGAAATGTAAATGGATGATCTTTTCTGTATAAAGAAACCATGCTGTATGTTTATGGCTACATACATTGTTGTTTCCATGGACACGGTGAATAAACCGGCTGCACCGAGAATGATTTACTTTTTTCGACTCATTTTCTGTTCTTCTTTATAAAAGACAAAACATATGCAGGGAACAGTAAGTTCTTTATGTATGTTAATGTCTCAAAAGGCATTTTAAAAATGTTTCTCTTTATAGTTATTTGTTAAGCAGTGTTTAGAATTATATTTTATGTTTTACTCCATTTAACTTTTTATCAGTTCCCTGTTGAATTGTACATCCCTTCTGTTACTGTAGGAGTTGAAGGTGTCGTTACTTACATTAAATGACAAAAATGGAATAACATTGCCCTGTTTTAGCATTGCAGCTTGAATTAAATGCTGTGCATTAACAGTGTGAGCTACAGTGCCATAGCCACCCAATAGCAATAACATAGCTACATAGTCAGAATGCAACATACATGTTAATAATTGGATTTATTTACATAATAAACATTTAGCTATTTGTACGAGTCTGGAAATTTGAGTTAGGAAACGTATGAAATTTTGAAATTGAAAATTTAGGAACACAAGAAATTTGGCAAGCTAAAAGGAGTACAGTTGAATCTTCCTCTACCTTGAGTTTGCCATACACCAATGATCCGAGTACAAGGTATTCCATCTTTTCCCTCGCTGTTACTTGGAGAAAAAACCTGCTCTTGGCCACCTTCAATTAGAATCTAGCTATAATGGTTTTCCAACTCATAACTCATTGTGTGTTAGATATAGTGCCAAATCTCATTTTACACTGTCTGATAGAGTGCTGCGGGATTTAAATATCATCTTTCCCTTGTGTTCTGGTACCACCTCAGTTTCCTCCAAAGGCCCTAACATGAATTTTCATCCCCAGTCTTTACCTCAAATAGACTTGTCTGTACGCCTATGCCTTGTTTTCTTCTTGGTTGCCGATATCATTGCATAACCAGTGATGTTTTCGGTACTGATTGAGACTAAATATATTTTTTATCTTATTCTGCTTGTGTGGGGAGTTAATGGTTGAATTAGACATATTGTTATTTGTACCTTTTTGGGAGCTTTTGCAAGTTTAATTGGATATTGGAGCGAGCATTTGACTAAACTTTGATTAAACTAGTGTCATTCATAGACTATTACTAGTCTATTACATTAAAAATGTAACTGTGAATAATGAGTCATATAACGTTTCTCAGTTACATAAACCCCACCAAACTGAATCTAGACCTGTTACTCAAATCACTGAAAAAAATGCCCTATCAAAACAAGCTCATAATATTTGAGTTCCATCAAGTGCCACCCAAAAATTAAATCTGTAGTGTATGTGAAGTATACCAACAAGTCAACAAGCATACTTGAAACAAGTAGGACAATTTTACTCCATTAAAAAAGTGCATTTAACTGTAAACTAAGTTAGTCAACTTCATTTTCAAGTTTATAACTTATTTGCCAAAGGACACTTGGCACACATTAGCGTTTTTGAAATGTTTAAACTGTGTCATTACTATATATCCATCTAGGTACAAGGACTGAATTCTGTGTTTGCCTAGAAATTGAATCGTTTTTGTTCTTGACTAGAAACGTGCTTCATATTTCTTGTAATGCTTTTCACTCAGGCTTTTGACAAAATGGCACCTCTTGTGACTTAGTTTCAATAGATCTCCTCATGAGACTTATATACTTCTCTCACATCAAAACATCTCAACAGTTTCTGAGCTGAAAGAACACCCCCAATCTACTGTCTGTTATTTCTAATTTTGGCACTCCCAGGATGACTCATTTTTGTTGGAAATCTGCACACAATCGCAAACATGATTTAAAATCTGTCTCCTGCTTACACAGAAATAACCCCATATGTCTGATGCATTGTTTGGATCGCCAAGGTGGCATTTGTATCCTCTTGTTTTTGGCCCTGTTCAGAAATTAACTAAAGCCAGATTTTAGAAAACGGCTGTATATTATCCACTATCAGTTTGGCAAAGGTGTCTCACTGCGTTTTTATGCCTCACTGTCCATTTGGGGATATGTGCAGTATTTGGTTCAGCATCGATGTATAATTTACCGAGGCTAACTAGTACCATACATCATCACATGTATTATTCACGGATAATATGTTCCTCGTAAATGACAGTAAATATACTGGTGGGTGTGAAGAACAGTTTGGCAAACTGCCTCACCCTCGCTACCATCGCCCCCCTCCCCTCACTCGTTAGATTGTGTTATTTTGTGGCTGTTGCCTGGTAGACAGCTGGACAATCCCTGGATTTTCTGTCACTCAACAGACGCCTCAGTGTTTTTTGCCCAAAGCGCATTAACCCTAGCATGACTTCTTTTTTCTCTTCTATTCTTCATGACAGTGACTGCAGCATCAAACTGCATGCGCCACATTCTCTCATTACAATTGACTCAGGCATGAGCAAGCTGAGGTTCCTTTTGGTATCTAGCACAAAAGCTTTGTGCCACTTTTACCCTGAAATGTTCCCTCTGTGTGTGTATGTGTGTGTGTATATGTCTGTGTGTGTGTGTACGCACATGTGCATGTGTGCACATGCTGCATCCAGTTTCAGAGGATCCTTGACAGTATCACGCAGCCAATAAAAGACCACCTGTTCCAGTGTGCTAATCTAATCCAGCCTTGCACAGACTTGACGGTATTTCTTCCAGTGTCACGTTCCATCGGCCCCCCCCCTCTCCACTCCATGGCAAAAGCCGGGCCTAGTTGTTAACAGAGCACCCCTGACACACAATGTGACAATTTCACGCCCAGCCCCTAATCCAGCTGACACGGCTATCGACGCTCCTTTAATTGCCCTGTAAGTTTCTTGCTTTTTTGAACATGTTGAGGAATAGAAAGAACCGTCAAATCTGTTCCTGCGCCTCTGCTTGTCTGTCAGACTGGCTGTCACCTTGTTATGATTAATGTATTCCCAGGCATGCACATTTTATTCTGAGAAAACACACCTTTCTCCAGATGCAAGGCTGCTGTGAAGTCTTATCACGTTTTCACTCGCCAAGAAGCCCAATATTGCACATGGCAAATACATATTTCAGAAACAACTACTTAAATTCATCTTTCAGGGTGTTGAATCAGCTTGTCTCAGTTTAATTCAGTTTTCTCTCAGGGCACTCTTGGAGTGGAGTTGAAGTGTACCAAATTGAGATATAGATTTTTCTGTCTCTTTGA
This sequence comes from Scomber scombrus, assembly GCF_963691925.1. Taxonomy (NCBI): domain Eukaryota; kingdom Metazoa; phylum Chordata; class Actinopteri; order Scombriformes; family Scombridae; genus Scomber; species Scomber scombrus. Next base: position 15,162,240 of record NC_084992.1, on the reverse strand, counting down.
GCTAGAAATAAGATCACTTGAAGAGTTTGTGAGGCGGGTTAGGGATCATATGTGTTAAGTTGGAGAATTAATTTTGTCCACCTTGAGCACAGTCAAACATGCACGTAGTACTCCATGAATAAATAATACATAAAGAATGGGATGATGCCAGAATACGGCTTGATATTTTCTCTCGCTGAAAATCATACTTATCATCTTACATCTGAGGCATAATTAAAAATAAATGATAAATTCAGCGTTAAAATGAGCTATAATCTTTCACATCTTGCTGTATTTGCAGGACATGTGAATCCACTCTATTGCAAATGCATACCGTATATATGCAGTTGATTGAAGAAAAAACACAGATGCTAAATTGTCTATTAAATAATAAATGTTAGTCTTGCGGATATACTCTGCGAGGTCTATTACTTGCTTCTGATGTTGCCATTCTACAAAATGCACATCCCTGTGTAGCAACCCACAGCTGTGTTGTTACAGGTAAGTATGATCACAAGATGGAAAATATTGTACGCGTCAGGCCATTTCAGCGGCATTCATTTCACATCCGCTCAGAAAAAAAACATTTTGAAATGAAGCCCATATGGAGCAAAACAAGAAACAGAACCTCAGATGGCTTCACCAATCTCATTCTCACTGGGGGTCTTACAGGGGCGACTAGCTACTCCTCCCTGAGCCCACTAGCAGATCAATATCAGGAATCAGGCCATTACGCTCCTTTGAAAGCTCTACGTGCACAATCGATATGTTATTATTTTTCATCTGCTGGCTGTATTTAATACCCTCATTATTATTTCCCCTCACTGAACAGGGAGGAAGCTATTCCCGTCCCAACTTGAGTCTCTCTTTTTTTCTTTTTTCTTTGTGGCTGTCTGGGATTGGTCCTCATTTACATGGTTGTGGAGGTATGTGTAGCGGTACAATCCCTGTACATATCTATGTGAGTTTTATTCTGAGTCCTCGAGGATTGCTTGTACATTGTTAGCGATAGCATGTGGTCTCTTTAGATCTAGGTGAATGTTTCCTTCCTCTGTGAACACATCCAGAGATTCACAGCACCAAAAGATTGTGTGATAAAACAATTTCTGAAGAGCTTATATGTACAGTAGATCACACATTTCCCTGAACTACATTTGTGATACGCATTATCGGTTTGCATTTGCTTGAAGCAACACTTCATGATTGTCCTTGACTGGTGAGGATGATTGACAGCTGTGACCAGAGGTTAACTGAGGAAATGAGATTCAACATAAATGGTCCTTTAGTGTGCTATGTTAAATTCAGTGCATAATGTTTAATGTCCTGTTGGACTTATCATGTTTGCAAGGGCATTATGGAATCGTGATATATGCGTTACGCTCCGTGTTTTTCTTTAATCTTTATGGGAAATCGCAGCAAGATCAAATGTGCATTAACTTTCCTGCAATAAAGCACTTGATGTATGCCAGAGCTGCCCCGAACCAGGTGTGATCCGAAGCTCATGCATGACACACGCTGTGTCCAAAATGTATGTAGCGAATTAACTGGTAATACTCATTTTAATATAAATGAGCTTTCTCATAATGATGTGAAGGTTCCCTCAGCACAGCGGGAGAGTGGCATAGGGAGAGAGAACGGAAGGGCCCAGTTAGCAAACGACAGTTTGGTGATAAATCATCTGTAATTAAACACTTTGGAAATATATGGACCACAGCAGAGGGTGGGGATGGGGGGCTGTTAGATGGTAGGTGGGTGGCATGGTTGCCCATCTTGGTGGTCTGCTAATGAATGCGAAGGAGATGATTGGACGAGTTTTCTGTTGAATCTTTCTGATCAGATAGCCTGGAGCTAAGCCTCAGTGTTCATTAATCAGAGCATCTTTCTGATAGATCTCTCTATGGTTTACCTATTAAAACCTCTTCTCTATATTTAAAAATGTTACTAGGCCTTCGCCGCACTTCTCACTCCTGGTGAAAGATGAATTGCTCTTGATCAAAGTCGTCAAGCAGAAGCCGCACTGGGTGTAATAGACTCAGAGGAGAATTGCTTTCTTTAAATGAGAGTCTAAGGAGTTCTATGCTGCTATTTTGTCTTTCTTGTTCCTGGTTCGGGAAATTTAATTCTTTACCATGCTTTTTACTTTCCGCTGGTTTGGAGAACAAGCCTTCAATGTCAAGCAACGGTGCGGACGAAGGCTGAACATGGAGCGCTATCACAAAGTAGCAATTGAAGTGGAGGCCATAGACTGGCTTATTGGGAAGGAGTATAAATCAGAGAGGACAAGTGACAGAGATTAATGCCAGCCAAGCCCAAGAAATAACCCTTCCATCCCACTCCAGCCTCACCCTAAAACAACTTCCTGATAAAGCCACCAATGTGACACTACACAGGGTACAATAATAGAAATGCATTACTCAAAAGCCCTTTGAGACATGTAGATAGGAGGACGGTGCCAAAGGAGAGATGTAGAAGACTACCTGGGCAAAATAATATTTTTATGTCCTTCAAAGGACAAATGGTGTTCTCTCAGACAGTATGAATGAGTTTAGAGGGTTTATGGCCCCTATCACAGTCACTCTCCGAGCGGATGTTCATTATGTGGTCATATTTATGATGTCCTTTTGTAGAGGCCAATATCTGTGATATATTTTTAAGTATGTGAGGTAGTTAGGCTTTTGCTGAATTATCATTAGGAAATCTGATCATCTTTGAAAGACACAGCCATGCTATATTACTTTGCCAATTGTTCATTTGAACCATTTGTTCATTTTAAGGCTATTACTTACTTGGTTTTGGTTTATTGGACCTAAATAATTCTAGTCTGTAGGTAAGTATTAATCTTTTATTTTGGCCCAGATTGTGACCTTTTCATTTTAGGAATGCAGCTCATTTTATTACATTGCATTGCAACCTTTCAGCTCTCCTTCTGAGCTTTACTGAGTAATTTGTGGAAGTACTTTGCATAATCTTACCTACAATTCCCCCAAAACCCACCACTTTCCAGCCAACCTGCCTCTAATTTTTCTGTGGGTTATTTTGTCAGATTAACATATTCCCCTCTCCGTGTGCTGGATTTAGACAAATGCCATGAGAAAGCTTGCACAATTGTTTAAAAAAAAAAAATAATGTGTAAGCAAGGTTCTCTCTTTCCTCTCTCTATTCACACTGCTTTTAGGGTTTTGCTTCAAAGCCCCCTCAGCTCTGTATTTTTTGTATCATTCCCATGAATCTCTCCTGATGGTAATCTGATTTTGCGGCTGATTTATTTGCAACAGAAAAGGAGAGGAAGTAAGTGGAAGCTTTACACTGAGTAGCCTGGCAGCGGGCAGCGCCACTGGGCAGCGCGCAATCAGCTTGAAAATGAAGTGCCATGTACCCTCCCTGCAATCCATACACACACACACACACACACACACACGCACAAATACAGACACACACGCACAAATTCTTCCCCGATGAAATAAGACAATACTGCAATTTGATCCAGCAAACCTCGGAGCTTACCTTCTCTTTCAACTCTCTTCTCTTTCTCTTTTATTTACAGGGGAGGTCTCTCGTCCCCCCTGACATTCCAGATCCATCCATTATGTTCCTCCGCTCTTTAATTTGGTGGGCAAATTTAATTTCCAAATGAATACGGTGCCATTTTAATGCAAGCCTCAGAAGATAAATGTGCTTTTGTGCTGTGCGTGTTTGATTGCTGACTTTGAAGAAGCAGCTTCTTTGTGTGGAGAGGCTGAGAGATTGACCCATGTAGGCCTCCGACTGCAGAGAGATGCGAGTTATCATGGGTGTTAATACTCGCAATCGCACCTGGAGAAATCTGTCTTAACTTCTCCTTCTACTTCACCAACTTCCATATTTAGTCTGTTATGTGTGTGTTCTGAATCATGCCCATAAGCATCAGATTAGTTGTCAGAATTGTCAGAATTGTTGTTGTTTTTTTTGTTCTTTCCCACTTGAACATCCCGATGCGTCAAAATGGTAAATGCAGGTCAGGCAGACTCTCATCTCATGTATTGCTGGTGCTGATTCTAAATGAGTAGAGTGCTGAACTGAAAGCCAAGGGCTTGTACTGTATTACATGTGCAAATAATATTCACTGCAGTTTTTTGCCAAATAGACTTACCAGCAGCTAAACTTTAACTGGAGTATATCTTGTTAACCCCTTATGAAATTCAAGTGTCAAATCATCTCAGTTCTTTCTTTCCATGGTCCAAATCCAGTTTTTCCACTCTGACATGAATTAGCAGTTATGATGAAAGTATAAAACAAGACTAAATATACAAGAATTGTGAATATTCTATTAATATTATCAATTCCAGTATTTTAAGTTTGACTTTGAAGTATTTAAATATTAAGGGATTTGATATCCACCATCTTTCTTGTCACTATCAGTACTTAAACAGTAGATGTACCTGAAAAATCACCTTGAGCAAAGGATCATTTCTATTTAAATTGCGTGCCACTTTGTTGTGTTCACATTTATCAAATAACTTGTCAAGGATCATAGACATAGCATGTACCACTACTGCTTTAGACTGGATTTTTTTTTCTCCTCTGAGTTATCTGGGCTCGTTGCCAGGGTGCCAGAGAGATTAATTTATCTTGTTTGATGAACTGCAATTGTTGATAGAGTGGAGAGTGAAAATGTTTTTTTTTAAAAATCTCCAAGGTGTAACTTTCTAAGAGCGTTCTAACAAAGCGAGGCGAACAGAGACATACGGGAGGCCCAGCGCGCTCTGATCATGTCGGCGTCGGCAGGATTGTGAAAAGGCATTAATTGGGGAGCATCAGGTTATCAGGCTGAGGAAAAAATCTTCACAGAAGTAATCAAACCTTGATGAATTAAAGGAACGTGCTAAGCCCTTGTGTCCGGCAGTGATAGAATTGACCCTCAAGCTTAGCTGATAGCTTCATTCTGATAAAGAGTTAAACAAAAAAACAACACAAATCCAGGCTTTATTAGCATCAGCATATTAAGCGTTGTCGAAAAGAAGATAAAAATGCAGATGGTCCCAAAAATGGAACACGAAGCTTGAGTGGAATGAAAATGTAATCACTCAAACACTCAAAAGGTTTTGGAGAGGATGCTTGTGTAGCCTACATGCTGATCTTCTTTGGTAAATTACGTTTGTCAAAATTTAAACATCTTAGTGCTTGATTTGATAGCTTGATTGACTTGATGAAAACAGCACAATTTTGGATAATGATAATCGACAATATTTTTGGCAAATACACCCCACTAGTGAAGAAAAGGTTTGCATCTAATTTATCTGTGCCCTGATGCTGATTGATGCACACTTGTTTATACAGCTGGCTTGACGGACATCCTAATCATAAGTGAATTGAAACTCAGTGGAACTGTACAGGGCTTTCAGCAAAGATGTGGAGTATCCAAACAATGGGGTAAAGTAAACAGCTAGCAGGAACCAGAGACATTCCCCTTCCCGGAGAAAAAAAATTTGACCGTAAAAGCCCATATTTGGTGGCACGCTCTAATGGCACAATTCCATCATATACACTGATCTTAATTGCCGTTTTTTAATGTGTGTTTGCAATGCTCCGTTGTAAAAAGTGCGATGTTAATAAAGATCATTCATTCATTCATTAAGCCCATAAACGTCTGTGTCTCATATATGGAAAATTCAGTACTTATTTTTGGACTGTTTCATAGTTACTGCACAATCATGTCAAGTTGCCACCACCATTCTTTTCCCGAAGTCTAATGAGGATGTCCCCTGTCTTTGCAATCAATGCAGTTCTGAATGTGTTTTGTCATCAATTATTTTACTAATATTTGTCAAACACTGAAGACGGCTCTCCACTCTCTTGTAGGCAGGACACAACCTCTCAGCTGAGTGCACACACATTCATAAAGATCATGTGGGGGCAGGACTGATAACGACAAAAAAGCACAAGTCTTCTATTGTCATGCTTGCATTGTTGTGATGCGGAAGCTAGTGGTCGTAAATGTACGTGCACAGCCAATCACAACTTGTTAGTCCAAACAATTTTATTAGAATAAAATAAAAGTAAATTAAAGTAGCTGGTTGGCTAATTCTTTTGTTGGCCTACATCGACTATTGGCCTACCAAAGTTTAAGATAGCCATGCAACCTGAAATTCACCTGAAGGTGTTTCAGATTAGGATCCATTAGTGCAGCTACAATGACTTGATCCCTCACTGGCTTCCCAGCAGTCAACTGGAGACTGTCCTTACTAGAAAAACGTATTGGTTGTTTATTGAAACTCTCCTGACAAGTGACCTATTGTGTTTGTGAGTTTAATTACTGTCCTCTTTAAGTAGGTTAGCTCGTTATTGATGCTACAGTGGCACAACACTGGTTGGATGGTTGAGTCTTTGCAACAACAGATTTATGTATTGCCTAAATGTCACAAGAAGTAAACCGAAATCACTTGAATGAGTTGTTTGAGAAACAGCCATATGGGTCATTAGAAGACACTGACAAGAGGCTTATTTTGTGGTTTACATTTGAGGACTTGTTCGATGAGTTGATTGGCCATGGTGAAAACACTCCTGTCAAGGATTGACCTATGGGCAAGTGCCTTTTTTCTCCACCCGAGCACCCCTGTTAACAGAAACCTGACTTTAATTGGCTGTAGAATCTAATTATCAAGGTTCAGATGTTACATTTTACAAGGAGAAAAGACCAGGTGTTCTACAGTCTACACACTCATTTGTTATAACACTTTAACCTTTCCTTATCGCACATTTTCAATTATTTAGTCAATCCTTTTTTGTAGTTTTCCTCAAGTGCGCACTTCTTGTAGAACAACACAGAAATGCCAACCCAACAACATGCCCGTATCTGTTTTTGCATCTTTAATATGTGAGGAAACCTTGGGATTTGCATATTGTTTTCTTTTTTCCTGGCAGCACTAACTCCAGTGAGTGGTGGTGAAAGTATATCTCTTTATCAGCCTCATCTTCTCACCACACGTGTCTGAACACGAAGAACTGGAGTGAAGGACATCAGGCAGGCAAAATCATCCCTTTTTTTAATCTAATCTCTCTGTCCAATCGACCTATCAGAAATGCCACAGTCACTGGAGGTAACATTTTAATTTAAAAACAAAATGCCTAAATTTCATTTCAAGCTCTTGCAAGAAGATGATGTACCAATACATATGCTTACTATCTATACTAAATCTTGTGTTTTCATTTTGTTCTGGGATTTAACTGGGATGTGACGCTTCTCCCTTTTTTCCTATAAAGGGCTGGGAAAGGTTGGATGGAGGAGGTGTATCGAGAGGTGGAGGCAAAGGAGGAGGGAAGGAGGGAGGGAGTGAAGGAGTCAGCGAGTGGGTGCTGGCGTGCTTGCTGCGCTGGGCTGATATCATTAAGGACTCTCCATGCGTTCTGCCTTTACTGAGATCAAAGGGCATGTTAGCCCCAGGTTCATCAGCTAGCTATTGTGTGGCGGCGGCTGAGAAAAGGCTGCCCAAGTGGCTCTGAATGGCCGGCGAGGAGGAGGGTGCGATGGGAGGGGGGCACGACACAGGCTGTGTTTCCCATTTACCAGCAGGGAGGGGGGTACACAAACAATTCAGCCCACTTTCCCACACATGTGCATGCAAACCTCTCTCCTGCACTGCCTTATTTTCTCTTTTTCTGCTCTGTCTCACACTCTCCCTTGCAGTTTAACACTCACTATATTTCTGTCACCCACTCAATATCTCTCTCTTTCTCACTCCCCCTTTATTTCTGCCTCCACTTTCTCTGTTTACCTCTTCTAAACAACCCCCCATCCCCACCTCCACCTCCACCCCCCCCACCCCCGTTTTCCTTCCCTTCCATTTCCTTGCTGTGCCGTCTCCCTGCCTCTTGCGCTGTGTCTTCGTCCCCTGATTAGATTTGGCCCCGGCGCTATCTCATTTGGCCTCGTCTGTCGCGGTGCGCTGCCGTGGCTCGCAAGTATCTTGGGAAGGCTCTTTGTCTGTGTCGCTGCAGCGGTAACCACGTTAGCTGTGCTTAGGATGTCACCGATGGTTTGCCTTACAGACGCGCATCCGCCTGGGAGCACTCTCGGTCCCATAACAGTCTAATGGCAACAACAAAATAGCAACATCCAGAAACACACACACACAGTTATGTATGGGTACGCCTACAGAGAGGATATTATAGAATTTTATTTGACTTGTAATATCTGTGTCTAGAAGGTGAATGTGAGTAGATGTGAGTACAGGTAATTACTACAGTGCATCTGTGATCGTAAATGAAGAGTGGACTATTCTGTAGAGATTTGAACAAATGAATTTTAAATGTGTTCATTGGATTTTTTATCCATAGTGTTTGACATAAAATGTGAAAAGCACAAGCAGTCATTAGGATTATCTAAATTAATATCTAATCAGTCGTTAGTGTAGTATACCATTATGTCACTGGGGGCATCCTTATGGCTTAGGAGTGGGTGAACCCATCATGAGCCACAATGTCCCCAGTTTCCATTCGACTGGGGACCGCAGTAGCAAATTGTATCCCCATCTGTCCCTTGCCTCATTTCTTGTCATCTCTGTATTGTCTGCTACACTAAATTAGATGCCCAAAAAAACAATTATACAAACATGACATCGTTTTGCAGCCCTTGAAGACAGAGAAGCGATACTATCTGTGTATTTCTTCATTTTAGTATGGTTTATTTTCTTTATCAATCTAAATGTAAATTATTGCGTGCGATTAGTCATTTAGTTTATACAATATTAAAAAATGATGAAAAATAACCACCGCAATTTCCCAAGGTGATGTCTACACATCTACACATCTGTCTACACATTTTTGGTTAGTCAAATAATCAACAGATAATTAATACACAGTGTGAATTCACAAAAAGCAGAAAATCTCAAAACCCACAAGCTGGGTCAGTTGATCAGTTCAATTTTGTGTCAATCAAGTAACAGACTAATTGTTTCACCACTACTTCAGATGTTTTCAGGTGTGTTCGTGAGCTTTGTCTTTTGGTCTGTGTGTGTGTGATCATCTGGTGGAATTAGTAGAAACAGGTTTCGTCTGCTTCTTGGTCTTGAGATTCCGTCAGTAATTAAAGCACCACCTGAGGCAGCGGAGTGCCGGTTTGATGAGGGTTGCCAAAGATGAAGAGAATGGGCTTGATACAGCAAAAAAGACCATTATATCACCAGCTTATTGCACTATTGTGTATTCCTCCTACGGGAGCTGGGCTTGTGTTTTCTTCCCCTTTATCGCACACTCCCTTCTATCTCTCCCTTCCTTTGCTCTCGCACGCTCGTTCACTCTCTCTATTTCTGTTATACCCCCCTCACAACCTCTACTCCAGCAATCCAGCCTGTCAGCGCTTTTTACACTCTTTCTGTAGCTGTCCCTTTGTTTTCTCTCACTTACACTACTTTCTATTTCTTTTCTTTTTCTGTAGCCCAGCTGAAATGTCTAGTAACCCTACAACAGTTCACTGGAGCTAATTTAAGTCTTTTTAGTGTTGGCAGAAGTAGTTTTGTTTGTTAACTCTTTTCTTATTTAACGACTGGCCTGAATTTTAATGCATGGATGACAAGACCCCGAAATGTCTGAACTTCATTCAGTCAGCATACAAGCTACTAAAATTTCCCTGATGAATGTTTAAATTTGTATCACCAGCATTACCACAAATACATTTTTAGATGTAATGACCATTTCAGATCACCTAATTGTATTTTCCTCACATTTTTACTGTACTCAGCCTTTGCAGCAGTCTTTCCCTATTTTCCCGTCACTTTTTTATCGACTGGATATGTTTCCACTCCCTGCCTTGCCTTTAACTCACCTAACCATGTAAACGACACCTCTGCTAAACCCATCATTTCATTTTCTTATTCTCTCCACCCTGTCTTGCTCTCAATTTCCCACAAGCTATTTCTGCACATTTAATTTATCTTCTTGTATCTCCTCTCTCCATCCAGTTGTCTGTTTCTCCAGTCAACTTTTCCTCCATCTCTCTCCCTGGCTCTCTCCTTCTATCCGTGGTGGTGTGTATGGTCTGGCTCTGGCTTCTGTGGATATTAAGCTGTAACAGGCAATGCGCTGCATTGGTCTCTGATGTATGTGTGACCTGCTTTCCGCCAGACCCAATCTCCAGCAGCCTGCCTGCCTGCCTGCCTGCCTGCCTGCCTGCCTGCTTGCCTTTTCTGGGTTAGCCCCTGCCAAGAGTAGCAGTAGTCTTTGCCTGCATCCTGCAGCCAGCCTCACAGTGTCAGGGGGGGAAAATGACCCTGAATTGACTGTGTTACAACAATACAGCTCTTCTCCAGGTATTTGAACTGGTTATCATGACCACCAAGACAGACAGAACTGCATACATTTGTAAATAATTAATAGTGCAAGAAAATGGACAAACAAACTGTAATGATACTACATGCATTATTTGTTGTATGATAATACAGTAGAGCCGAGTAAAGCAAATTATTTGCTTGTGAGGAGAGCCAAAGTACATAGAAATGTTTATCAGTTCTCTTTGAAGTACTCTCTTTCTTCAATCTCTAATTGTTCGTCTTTCTCTTGCTCCCTCTCTCACTCCCTTTGTTATATATTCCCTAATCTTTTATTTGCAAAAAGAATAAAAAAAGGAAAAGGAGGCAGTAGTTTTTTAACCGTCCACAGCACTTTTGTTGTTGTTGCTGACATGCATCTGTTCAAATTAGCAGCCTCTATGCAGTCCTCATAGCGACCATGTACTGCAGTTTATGGCACACAGAGACTGAAAGTGATAGGGACCCAAACTTGTACTTGGGAGGTACGTTCAAAAACTCTGCACACATGCACCCAGGCAGCACAGGTTGGTTCCTTATTTTAAGCTGAATACATAATTTAGCAAGACTACAAATACAAAAGCTTCATCTCTATATGATCTTCTGTTGTGATGATCTTCACAGTGAGATGAGCTGTAGGAGGTGTTGTGACCTGCTCTTACATTCTGCCAGTAGGGGGCACACTATAAGGATACCCTACAGCTAACCTAGCAGAGAGTCAGCCGCTGTGCCATGAATCCCGTGGGATCTTATGTAGAGTTCTTTCTTGCCGTCTCTCTGTCAGGGCGGCTAGAAGTTGCCCATGATTTCACCTCCCTGTTGTTCCTGCTTTGTCCCACCCTGCTTGCATTGTTGTGCTACAGAAAACATCACGATCACCTAGGGCGATGCACAGCTTTGTTGATCAATGAGGCACACAGGACTTTTCAGAAGAGGAATAAACTCTAAAGCATGGTGTGTTGGGAATTGGGGACAATGCGTCATTATTTTTTGTGGGTATTGTAGAAGGCTATAGAAAATATACTGTCTGAAAGTCACAAACGCTTAACTGTGCCTGTGCGCCGCTATATCTAATCTGTCTTCATGCATTTCACTAAGCAGAAGTTGTAGTGAATAGTAAATAAATCTGCAGAGAGCAGATGATGTTCCAGCAGCTTAATTTGGTTTCCTGTTGGAATGTGTAATGTAGGGAAAGTCTCAAACTGTGCTCTCTATTAACCCCGCACCTACAGATACAGCTGTCCCATTCTTCAGCCCCACCCCCAGTAGGTGTCAACAGGCGCCCGTGTTGTATGCCGCCATCCTTCATCACAAGCCAATGAAGATCTCAAACTGCAACATGTTTCTTCTTTTTTTTTCTTTTTTTCATTTTCTTTAATCCAGCAACCGGGCACCCAATGGAGGCAAACAAAGATGAAAACAAAGTGGGATAGTAAAGGGTGGTAGCATGTGGTCGCTGTGATCTCCCAGTCAACTGGGAATCCTCCTGTAGAGCCATGAAGCAAAAGCAAATGTTTCTTGTACTGCTTTTAATTCACATTTCTTCCATATGCCACAAGCACATCTCTCTTCCTGAGAGGCAGGCATGGGTATTTTAGTAAATTACAGTTTTTTATCTGGACAGGAATCCCCTCTAACAAATTTAACAGTTGCCAGTAACTGTGCCTTTTTATTGTTGCTTCCCCATGATGGCTGACCACAAGCAATTTAGATTTTTGTCAGTGTAACGGATGTGTTTACATCTTGTTTTGTTCACAGTCGCGCATAAGAACTATAACTAATTTAGTGCTTGAAGAGTCCATTTTTCTTTGACAGTCGATGCGTTATGTTGTCAGGAACATTGTCTGTTGGACAGCCGAGACAGACACTCTGTCGTGGATCTTTGCATGCAGATCCTGCAATCAGCACCTGCCAGAAGCATAAGTGCGCATCTCAGATGCTCATCTGGCAGTCGCAACACGCCTCCGCTGTGTTTTTCATATGACAGTAGTGACTCATAGCTCTGCTGACCCCTCTCCCCGGGGTGTAGCTCACATGATCTGTTCATCCCAATACAGTCCTGATGGATTTCTTGCAAACTTGCTCAGCGGCACAGGTGGGTGGTGGGAAATGGGGGAAGGGGTCCAAACTGATGCTCCCAAGGGCCTTGCTTGGATGGAGGTGGGCTGAGCTGCTTCATAATAAACCCAGAGCGGCGTGGACAAGATAGAAGCAACACATCAGTGTTATTTATGGTGTACAGGAAGATCATTACGGCCGCTTCAATCTTAGCCTGATGGATGTCTCTAAGTGCCTCCTCTCTTGATCTTTAATGGTACCTTGTAATCAATGGGATACCTGACCCTCACTGCCCCCCTCAACTTAATCCTCCTGCCATCTTATTTTTTTTTAAAGAGGGGTCCACGTGGATTGAGTTTTAAAAGGAGGTAATTAAACCAGTGGCAGCTCAGAACTTATTATGCCGGTGAAAGAGGAGCTGCCTATATGTTGGCCCGCTGATCGTTCAGAAGTTTTAATCTTTAAGCTTTAATCCCCTATAACATTAAAGGCTGGCCATTCATCAAGTCACAGGGCAGCTTTGTGCACTGAAAGGCTCCTGTCGCTGCCTTTTTTTTTTCCACGAACATAATTGAAATTTTTTTCTCCCATCTTTCAGTAACACTCGCCGGAGCACTTTGCCTCAAATCGAAAACAAACTGGTATCAATAAATTAAGGCAACATCTCAGGATACAGTAAATTAACTATTGCTTCAGGGCCCTATTTCAAACTCTTTCCTTTGCCCTTACCGAATAAAATTGTGAATATCAAAGCACATTGTTTTTTGGTGAGTTGTAGGCCCAGTAGACACGTTTATCCAACTTACCGTAATTATAAATTTGTAATTAAAACAACGGTCAAGTTGGGAGATCATGCAGAGGTTGCCGCTGTTGTTTAGCTGTATTTCTGCTGGCACACAATCATAGCTGAACTGCCAACGGCCACTAAAAGGATGTTTTCATGCTTTAAATTAGAATATTCATAAGCTGTACAAATGGGTGGGATTGAAGAGTATTGTGCTCTCTAATATGAGGATAAAGGGCATCGTTTATTACTGTGTTTTGCTGTGAAGCTTGAACAAAACAGAAAACTCTATTGGATAACTGTTTGAATTGTTTGTTGGGAGACCTAGATGACTACAAAGTGCTAGCTTTGGCCCCTAGCTTTTTCCTATTCTCAATTAATAAGTAAGTTTTCAAATATGTGTCTTCCAGTTTTTGTTTATTGAACACACTTTTCAAGGGTTGGATATTTTGTGACCTGGCTGCCCACCATCTCCCATTAAGCATGCAGTACAGTGTTACCATTATCACTGTTATTTATTCACATGAGAATGCTAATGTGGGAGACGGATCTGGTTCAGGCGAGGTCTGATAGAGCATGACTAGCCCGAAGCTATATCTCCAGTCAGATGGGGATTGGGACTAGGGAGTGCTGCCATGTTCCCTTTGTAGTGAGTAACAAATGTTTCTGCTGCTGATGTGGTAAAAGCTTTTCCTCCTTTGTCACCTTCGCTCTTGGTTGAGCCTGGCATCCCAGTGCTCCATCACGATAAAGTTTGGCCTGGGAATCGGTGACCCATGTTATTGGTTGGCAAGGTTTCTTCTCAAGAATAGGGGTGGGCTCCTTTCCAGCCTTCTCCTCTAATCCGGCAGCCTTTTCTCTGTTCATCAGTGACTCGTGATGAAAAAGACCCATAGGTATCGGTGAACTGTAGGTGTTGGAGAAGAGAGAGCTTGATGTATTGTGAAAGCTGCCTCTTCCTCTCAGTTTTTTTTTTTTTTTTTTTTTGCATTCTCACCACTTGCCAAAAAGTTTTAGACAACATGCTCTCTCACTCTTCATCAAAGTGGAGTTGGGCCAGAGAAGAAGAGAGAGAGTGAGAGAGAGAGAGAGAGAGAGAGAGAGAGAGAGAGAGAGAGAGAGAGAGAGAGAGAGAGAGAGAAAGTGAACGAGAAAGAGAAAGAGAGACAGAGTATAAGTGAGAGAAGTTTGGCGGCTGAACGGCCATGAAATACAGCCCTCCAACGGTTATTGCTGCAGTAAAGGCAGATACATAAAATACAAAACAGAGACTGGCGTGTCTATTTATGGACCAGATTATCGGTGCATTAATCAGGACTGCTATTTGGCACATGCTGTACCAACCCCCCGGAAACCTGGGCTACCAAAGTCTGAGGCTGCTTTATGGGCTGCATCAGATCGATGGGTGATTCGCTCAGACACAAACAACATTCCGATTACTTATGGATAAAGTTTTCTGAGACCACAAAATCTTACAACACTGCTCATATCATGTGGTTAAGCAAGAAATAGGCTGTACCTAAACAAGTCAGTTCCCAAAAACAATATCTGAATGATAATTCTAGTTTGCTACATCTTATTTTTGTCGGGGTTTTGTTTTGGACGGTTACAATGACATTATACTGACTTACGACAGGGGTGTTGTAGACTAGTGAGGGGAAACATGCAACTCTGACTATCCAGGGCCCCATATGGTGAGCAACCCTTTCGGAAGTGACTAAACTATCATTGGCGCCCATGACAAACATTTTATGTCTACATTGGACTCTTTCATTGGGGGTTTTCCTCTCTGAAAGGGGCACATGATTTAATCCACTCTTGCTATAGGTTTTGCCAAAAAAATTAACACAATTTGTTTGCCTTTCATTATGTAATATAGTCAGGATTTATCAGTGTATGCCCAAGAAAGGGTAGGTCCGTTTATCTACCAGTATCCTACATCCAGGTCATAATAAAGATCAGAACAACCGTGAAAGAAATGATGTTCCGTAATGATCTCTCTCCAATCAAACTTCATAATGAAAGTATTAGAAGGTAATTATACAGTATGTTAAGAAAAGAGGGGTGTGCAGTTCCCTTTTGAGGAAAACTTGATTAAATGTGGTAGAAATATTTCATTAAGCTGTCAACCATGTGTGCATACATCAGAACTGAGTTTTAAGAAAGCAAGGGGTATGCAGAGGTTTTGTATGCACAGAGCTGCGATAGACGGAACAACAATAAACAAGTGGTCAGTCAACTGGGGGTTTTTTTTCCCCCAGAATTTATTGTAAAATGAACAGTTCTTTTCTGTCAAAGCACTGGTTTGACCTGTTCATGCGGCTAAAAATAAAGTTAATGAAATTTTCATTGTTTGGTTGAACTGGTCCAAACCAGTTGTTGTATGCAAGCTGAAAGTGCAAAAATCTTATAATAGAAGGGAGCCAAGAGTGTGCCAACTATGGCAACTATGGTGGATGGTGAATGTTAACAGCCCACATTGTTTACGATAATTAACTTGGTATAAATATCAACAGGAGCGATGGTCTGCAATTCAATCAGCCTTTGAATCTAAAGGTATGTTGCTAATATTAGGAGGTGTGAATTAATGGGTATAGAGGATTTAAGAGGTTAATTTCCATCCCAAACCATCTCTGAGGCCGCCTCCATTATGTGGCATTGTTTAGGCTCTGTCAGTCTCTCTCTCTCCCTTTTCAGCCCTCTCCCTGCCGCTATAATATTATCTTTCTCTGTGAGGCTTTAGGCTCTATCTCTACTAATTAGAATTTAATGGACCAAAAGTGATTGGTGTACTTCCAGAAATAAAGTGGGCTATTCATATGTAAAGCAAACAAACAGTACTTGGTATAGAAATATTGTTTGGATGCGTCTCTTGCCACAGTCACAATGACGCAGACACTAGGAAAACATACTAGGCTAAGAAGCATATTTAAATGCATGAGTTTTTTCTGTTCTTTTATCACACTTATTAGGGAGCAAACACATAATCTCTGCAATTGAATGTCCTGTAATTTTTCTTCAGCATATACGTTACTTCCTGCAGTGTTTGCTTGAATTTTCTCTTTTTTTCCCCCCTATGGCCCCTGAGTGGGTGCTCATTCCATAGACTCTGAGTAATCATCATTATAAAATCATAAGAACCGTACCTTGACTGCTCCCTGTGGAATTAAGCATTAGAGACATTTTTTTCTTTAGGTCTGCCCACACAGTGGTCTCTCTCTGTCTCACACACTCATTAACACTGTCTTTCTCACTCTCATTTTTATTTTCTCTCCTCTTTTCTCTCTCTGCAGTTCATCTCATTTTCTCCCCGTGACTCTCACGCTGTTCTCTGTCTCGTCAACATTTCCTCACGGCTTCCTTTTCCTTGTTTCACATACTAGCATAACTGATGGCTCTAATTTGTGTACTTTAAAGGGCCAATTCATAGAAGGTACTTAGGCTCGATAAGGAAATTGGAATGAATGACGGCAGCCTTATCAAAACTCTCTCCCCTCCCTCCCTTCCACTCATCCCTGGGCAAGTGAGAGGTTTCATTGCTTTAGAAGAACATCATCGCAGTGAGAATATAAATGCAAATCTAAATGCCTTGACGCTATTGAAGGGCCCCTCTTTATAGAATCAATAATCATATGCAGACATGAGGCAGAGAGACTAAGAATTACTACGGGGAATTGATATACACGAGGTTGTTTACATGTTGCTATAAGAGTGTGCACACAGGGACCGGAAAACAAGACTGCTTATACAAGGAGGCAGCTAGAAGATGCTCGCAAACACAATTTTTGTAAAAGGGTTTGCAGAAAATATAGATTGTCACTTGCTTTAATTCAACCATCAACAAGATACCGCTGGGATGTTCTCAGACTGTAAATGATGCTGTCCAATTTTCCATTAACTTGAGTACATGATGCAAGATACATGTACTGTAAAATGTCATACTTGTGATGCATAGGCATACTTTATTCCTTACATTGCAAAATATCTTCTTTTATACAAAGTAGCAAAATATGCTGTGAACTAAAGGAAATTCCTGGTATCAAAGAAAAAATATGTGTAGTCAGCAAATGGCAGTAATCATACATAATGGTATATGATTACATTTAAGTGCTTCGCATGAGATGTAGGTGTTAATAATGAGATCATATATTTTGGACACAAACAGTAAATGTGAAAAACAAATTGAGTCAGGTTTAATTTTTCTGAGGTTTACAGTTTTGTACCTCGAAACAGGTTTATAAATCTAATGAAATGATGCTAGGTGAGATTATTTATCTTTCATATGGAAGGGAAAAGAATAACTTTTTGCTGAGTATATGAATACATAGCCAAGAGCCAACAACCCCTTTTCTTCATGGAAATAATCAAGTAATCCTTTAATGCCGTGCAGTTTCTCTAAATTTAGCAAAGCATTGTCAGAGCATATAGGTCGGAGCACATATCTTTATACAGCAGTGTCTAGTGAAGTGCAACGGTATGTTTTGACGCCCCGGCCCGGCTCAGCACGGCCCAGTGCCCAGTAATCACTCCGCTATTGGAGGGCTGGCATCAGCGGCTGCGCCCTCCTCACCCCTACACACAGCCCAAACAACAGTCAGAGAGCTCTTGACAAATTGGAGCGAGTTAGCCACTCCTCAGTTCATTGCACAGCCCTGAACGCAAGTGAAACAACAACAAAATATAAAGGCACATAAAAGAAAAGGAGAGCATAGTCAGTTTCTTTCTCTGCTGGCTGTCTCCTCTCTCCCCTCTCTCTTTCTTTCACTCTCTTGTTCTTGATCCCCTAACCCTCAACTCTCGTCTCCATCTCTCACTACCGCACCTACACACACACACACACACACACACACACACACAAAGACACATACACACAGTCATCAGAAGAGGTGTTTGCGCTACATCTCGGCTCTCTCACTGTGTCATGTTCAGAAATCAATCAGGGGTTAAGCTCACACCTTCTAACGAGCTCTTCTCAGAGGAGGTACGCCTCAGCCATGTGCTCCAGGCAGCCTCCGCTAAAGGTACAAACGCCCAGGAAACACAGTGCAGAGACGCAAGATGAAGGAAGGGAGCGGATTGGAGAAATGAGAGGGCAAGCTGAAGTCTGATGGATATGGAAACGGAGACGGTTTGTTCAGGCAGAACAAAAGGAAGGAGGGATGGAGACAGATGGAAAAGAGGGAAACAGGGGTGAGGGCATTAGTCAAGGTGCTGTGCCTCCCGTCTTCTTCCCGCAGCACACAGGTGTGTGGTTCACCAGCCCCTCATTAGCTATGCACCTGGGCCCTAATGGTGAAAGGTGTCAAGATGAACTGGGGCAGCATGGGCCTGGAGAACACGTTCACCCAGGAAAAGATAAATACATTTGACGACTTGTCCTCATGCAGAACCAAAAACAAAACCCACCCAGCGACGTGAATCGGGGCAAGCAGCAGCCATTTTGTTTTAAAAACGACCGACCCCCCCCCCCCCTACCTCAAGCAAGTTAGGAGAGTTGCTTCTCTTACCCGGGGTTTATTTCCTTGTAATTCGTTTTATCGTTGTTGTTCTGCACCTCAGCCCAGCTGTTCTCATCGAGACTGGCAATTAATGTAATTTATTCTTTTGTGAGTTTAATGGCCTTAGGTGAGACCGAGACACAACAACAGCGGAATGAAAAATGTTGGCTGCTTGACAAAAGGTTTTCTGGGCTGGGGCTGAGGCCTGTGCAGGAGTTTCTTTGATAAATACCGAGTGCTGGGAGCCTTCGTTTCACAGTCGGAAAGGAATTCTCCCAGTAAACAGGGAAAGGCCTTGTTCTTCCACTGAAATTAGATGTGGAGCATTAAAGGTGAAACACAGGTAACACTTGAGACAACAGCGGTATAGGCCGACTGTTCTTCTGTTTGGGCCTTCATTCTTTCTTTCTGCTTGAGTCTCTTCTTGCTTGCTTCCTCTGTCTCTTTCATTTTTATTTATATCTGTTGATGAGTGACTAAAGCTGTCAAAGTTATACTGGGTTAAGATTTGACTGTCACTCCTTTTAAACTTCCTTACCCCTAAAAGAGTTTCTTGTCATTGCACCACGTTGTTGTCCTTTCAAGAAGTTATTTATGCCACCAGTGTGCGCCTTTTAAGCAATAACTATAGGTGTCAACTAAAAAATATTGATATTGGCGGACTGGTATTGCATACAGCGTGTGATATAACTAATCTGTATAATTATTGACAGTGTGTGGCTACTTGCTGTCACGTGATCACCGAATAGCTGTCACGCTCTTCAAGGCTGTTGTGTTACTGTAATTGCTGCCTGGATGATCACCCTGAAAGAGACCTGTCCTATCACCAGTGAAATGCATCATGGGATGAAAGTGATTGCTCTGAATTGTAAGTGATTAGAGTTTGTCTAGACGTCTCGGGGGGTGATTGGATTGATTCGATGCCAGGGAGTAAATCGGACTCGCACAGAAGGACTTCTAACTCAGAGGGATTTCATATGACAAATTTATTTTTTTCATAGCACCTTGATTACCTAATCTCTATGTATTGAGTGATACTTCTACTTTTTCCACAAAAGACAACTTGTTGTTGTTATGATTGAATTAGTAGTTGTAGTGGCAGAAACAGTAGCCATTGCATCAATATTTGTTCCCAAAGACACATTGAACACAAAAAGACAAGAATAAGGATAAGAATACAGAGCACATGAACTCACCATAAAATAACACATTTAGACATTTTAAATATATGAATTAAAAAATAAAACATTTTTAAGATATTAAGTTAAAAATCTCCTGTGTCATTTGTTCAGTGAACAATTGTTAAAATCAGACTGGATTGGGAGCATCGGGAAACCGGGACTGTGGCCTCTGCAAGGTCTGAAGGATGATTTCTGAAGCCGTGCCTTTATTTGCCTTCAGGTGTGTGTCAGTCCCACTCACAAAGATCAACAACCCTTGCTGTCATAATCATCTCCCTCTCTCCATTTTTACTGTCTATCTCATCGCTGCCCACTATTTAATATAGGCATACATGCCACAAAGAAAATGTTTAAACATGGCAAAAGTTCCAATAGTTGAAGTTAATTTATGTAATGTTATGTAGAAATGTTCCCTCGACTGCTTTCAGGCAGAGACTGAACTGAGAGGCTGGGGGTTAGTGTAATATAAGAATTAGAATGTAGACCTTGAAATGTGCATAATATGTCCAATTTAATGAAACAGTTTAACATCAGTGTTCATATATTCACTGACTTATACCATCGCTATATGGGATTGTTACAGCCTCCCGGACGTCGCATAAAGCATCACCGAATCCGTCTGTGGTCAGCTTGCAATCCAAGTCCTTCTTCCCATGCCATTGCTCCGTTCCAACTAGCATACGGGCATCTCTAAACTTCATGTTGGTAGTAAACATGACATCGTCAGTTTTGTTGCAGATTAACAGCACATACTGTAAGCAGAGACAAATAAGGGGCAGGGAAATACGAGACAAGGGCTGATGTCTTGGTCTTTGTTCTTTCACCTAGATTCCTTGACCTGGATGTCTGGTACTCATTGTTGGTTGTTCATAATCAGTGTCTCCAGTCTACTGAATCTTGTAAGGTTGGGGAGTCTACTCCTGTCGGTTAGGTTAGGCAGAAAGATAAAAGAATGATAAAAATTGACCTTAATGACAATACGAACACCACATGCACTATGCCACATCGGCCCAGTCGACAGCAAAAGTAGCATAAGGAATAACAGCATGATTGTTGATTGGTAAATGTGAAAAGTCTGCTGTTATATCAGTTATTGGCACTAAAAAGGTCTCCCCGATTAGTTGCATTACTTATAATATCATTGCTGTTTGGTAACAGTCCTAATCCACCTCCTTGAGACCTCCACCTCCACTGCTTGACAAAGTGCCCTTGGCATGTCTGAATTACTGGTTCATATGTCTATAAGATTGTGTCTGGAAAGGAGAGGAGAGGAGAATGCTGCCAAGTGGCTCACATCCAGCTGCTTGAAGAAGTCTGGTGTCACGAAGGGTACTATACTTTAGGTTGAAGTACCTCAAAACAGGCCGTTTAACTATTTCAATTAACATTAAAATGATCCTGCCCCACTTCTGACAGCATATACAGAAATGGATTTGAATGTAGCTGACATCCTTTTATAGGTTAAAAGGGATAATTTACCTGATGGAGACATCGGAGGACTCTATTAGGCTACTTCTAAAGCCGTTCATCTGTTTGGGGATGTCTCATTTCCCATCCTGTGCGACCGTAACTCTTCCTGGTTGCCAATCAAGCATATGTTCCACTTTGGTAGGCACGTGGCTCTCATTTTTCCGTGTATTACATTGTCCAATCCATCCACAAGAAAGCCACCGTTGTTTGATTCTTTGAAATGTTGTAATCAGGTTTGTTAAATAGCTTTTTAGTACGAGGGAGTGATTACAGGAAAAACCTGTGAAACAAGGCAAAATCTGCACTGGAACAAAAAGAAAACACACAGGATGTTTTCTTCCTCTTAGCTCATTTGTCATGCATGGAACAAAAGCAGAGAGGGTTTTCAAGGACGAGGTTTTAGACACGTCTGCTCTATTGATTGGTTAACGAGCCTGCATTCAGACCACTTCCACATCGAGGGGTGAGCGCCGCACAGACACAATGGAGCACATTTCCCCTGCTCACAATGCGGGCATGCGGCGGTCGGCTGCCTGCTGAGGAAACAGGCCCACACTCAGGCCCTCTGCCAGGAGAGAGGATGGAGAGAAAGGGAGACGTGTTGAAGGGAAGCACAGACAGAGACGAGATGTGGAAGGAGGAGGAGGAGGAGAGAAGGGAGGAAAGTTGAAGGGAGAAGGATGGATGGAGTGGAGGGGGAGAGAAATGGTGATAAAGGGGAAGAGAGTGTGTTGAATGGATGGAAGCACTTTTAAAGGATATCAGAAAAGTATAATGGGATGAAGAAGCACTGAGTTGGCATTGGTGGTGGTAGAGTATTCAAAAAAAGGTGAGGTGACAGAGAAGGACTGTTGGTTGGCATTAGGAGAAAACTAGAATAGGGCATTAAAATATTAAGGAATTGAGTTAGTAAGAGGTAATTAGCTGATGATTTGTTTGTACAGATGGAAATAATAATAGCAGAGTAAGGAAACAATACTGAAGGTTTAGAAATGGGAAAGGTGCTAAAGGGTAAAAAAAAGGCTAAAATGAATTATTCATGAAGTGAAAATATGCAAAGTGATGTATCTACAGTAAGTACATGTTCCCACTGCAAGTAAAGGTCTTAATTCTAAGTATTTTATGTACATTTGTTAATATAAATAATGTATCATATATTCAAATAAGATATTTATTTTTATGTAAAGGATAATTTTTAATTATAGTAACTTTTTGACGTACGGTAAGATTAGTAGTAAGTAAAGAATACAGAAATATTCAGAAAACGTGAGTCAAAGTATTCAGTAGCATCTCCAAATTGTACCCAGCTGAAAGTAGGCAAGAGTAAAATTTTAATAGAAATATTTTGTCCGTTGCTCGTCCTCCCCGCTTTCTCCAGCCTTCTGTTTCTTTCTCGCTCAACCCATCCCACCCTTCACCACCTACTGTCCTCTCAAGTCTTTAAAAATACAGTCCGTCTTCTGTGCTTGCCTTCATTGCATGTGACACACTCCTGTTTCTAGCTCTCACTGGTTAGCTGTGTCCCTCCCTGGGCTCGACTAAACTGTCTACCTGCCTGTCTGTCTGTCTGTCCGTCTGTCTGTCTGGGGCTCAACTTGTCCTACCTGTCTTTTCCGTATGTATCATTGTTTTTTTCTTCAGCTTTGCCTTTATCAGCCTGTCTCTACCTATTTTCTCCTTCCTGACTGTTTTTATTGTCTGTCACTTGCTGTCTTGTCTCATCCTCTTGATTTTTCTGATTGTTCTTTTTTTTTTTTTTTTCTGGATCTGTTTCTGGTTGAACTGAGGATCGATTCCCATCAGTGTTACCTTGTGTCATTTAAAGTGAAAACTGTCAACATGCTTTTTAACTGCTCCAAACAACCTTTAAATAAATGGTCATCTAACAAAGAAAGATGTCTGATTAGCACCTATAATATTAAAAATTATCTGTTTTCTGAATAGTGTTTGAGTGAACCGCAGTTGGATACAGGAGAAAAATAAAGTAGCAAGTCTGGAAAAATGCCAAACACATGCGTATTTGACAGACAGATAGGAGAGACCAAGAGCAGTGGGGGTGAAAAAGAGAAAGCAGGCAACACCGCAAGACTTGATTTGTTGTCCCCTCTCCCTCCTACGCTGCCAGCTTGCTGTGGCGGCAGTGTACTTTAGTCCTGGGGAAGGGGTCATGAGCTCAACTCAACACTCAGTGGCTGACCTCCTTTTTTTTCTAGTTGTTTTTTTTTGTCTGGCAGTTTTGTATGTGTACGGGACCACACAGCGAGCTCTCAGCGCCCCCACCCTGCTCCTGTACTCAGATCTCATTTTCGTGGGCCGTAAAACATTGAGTTGTTAAATTTCTTTATGCGTCCTGCTCCCCTCGCGCCCCAAGGGCTCCTGGTGCGTTTTAAATTGAATGATTGCCTGCAGCTCTCGGATTGTTTAACCTCTGCAGTGGCACCAACTCCGACTGTATTTTTAGAAGTTTTTCGTCTCCTGCTCACGTTTCCTCTCTCTCTCCACCTGAGGTAACACAATGAGAGAAAAAAATGAAAGATGGCTATTTCTGGGGAGGACCTTAGCTGCCAAGCGCCACGCTCGACACTGTGCACATGTGTGTGTTGTGGGCAAGAGAAGCAGAAAAAAAACGCCTCGAGCTGTGCATGCATGTGAGACAGCGCGAGTGAGTGTGTATGCAAGCATGTGCATGTGACATGACTACCGTTTTTCTTATTTATGACCCTCACCTCGGTCCAGGCTGACAATTTGTCGAAAGAGCAGAGGGAGGGTAGGCAGGAGGAGAAAAAGGGGGAGAAAAAAGGCAATCGGGCGATCCGAGGTGAGCGCTGTTCCGGGCCCGTTAGCTTTTATGGCCCACTAAAGAAGAAGAAGAGAGAGAATGAACATCCTTCCTGTCTTGATTGACTTCTCCTCCTCCGCTTCCCCCAGCTCTGCTACAAGCTCCTTTTCTCCACTCTCTTAAGTAGCAATAATGGACATTCTCATATCTACCCTGGAAGCATTTCTCGAGGCTGTAGGAAAGCAGCAAAAATAAGTACGACAAATTACCTCCCATAATCATACCTGCTCTATGAGGTTATTATTGTAGATTTAAACAGCTATACTTTGATGTCACACATGGGGAGACGGCCTCTTGGGCCTTATCGGGTAAGCCAGATATGTAATAAAGAGCAAGTCAGTGGTAATTACACACTGATAACTTTGGCAAGGACACAAAGAGGTTTTGATGTGACGTTGTAAATGTGACATGGCAGTCATGTCCTGCTGCACCGGAGGCTGCTCCTACTCAGTCTGGAGGCTTGTAAACTCCCTGCAACACTTGTTTTGTTTGGTCACACTTTTATTTGCCTCCTCATTAAGTCTTATTAGTCTTATTATAGTTTCCCGTGATGTGATGAAGATCATTACGACGGAAAATGTGACTTTGATCCTTGTTTTTGTGTATTTGCCACATCCAAGTCTATTCCTGAGTCCTACATTTGTTATTGTGTGTTTTATGCGATGTATGCACATCTCTTCGCTCTCGTTTGTATTTGTCGGCACTTTCTGACAGCATTTTGTGGGTTTGCGGCTTATATGAGTTTACCGTGCCCTCCATTCCTACAGTACGCAATATATGAGAGTGCAGGGGGAAGGAGCCCAGGCCACGCTTGTGATTCAATACGCACACCCCCACGGACCAAGGCTTGGGGGAGTGCATGTGCTGATGAAAAAGTAATGTACTGTGTCTGCAAGGTACTGCTTGCTTTTTCCCTCTCGCTTCTTTCAACTCCAAAACCTCATATCCCATACCAACCTGAGACCTCTTTAGCTAAAAACAGCTCCCCAAAATGCTTTCCTGTCGGTTTGTCTCTGTCTCCAAGTCTTTTTCTCTAAATTTCTGAGGGAAAAGCCGGTTTAAGATATCATTATGAATACAGTATTCATGCTATAAAAAGCACTTGTCTGCGTAAGCGTAAGGTTTATAACTAAAGCCAAGGAATCATGGATCCTATGATGTTGAACATTTATCCCCAAGCATCTACCGAGCAGAAAAATGTAAAGCACATTTTATGTAAGCGTCAGAAACATACCTGCAGCTACAAATGTTAAAGGAAAACTGTAGTTTCCAACTTTTTTAATGAGATGTATTTTCGGTTCTGTCGATTATGATTGAACTAAATTCATTTCTGAGATCTTGGAGCATGGTGACATCACTATACAGTCTTTAGAAGAGAAAATGGACACTTACTTTAAATTGAACACCAAAATCAGCCTTTGTAATCATCAACTTTTAACTATATTTGCTGTAATTGTGCCCATGCACTCTTTTACATTGCAATGAGAAGTTTTTGGAGGTGTACGCACTTTTTGTTTTACACTCAGAGTTGTAGCTAATCTGTATCATTCATCATTTGATCTGTTTTATTTCCCAGTGTTACCTACTCTTACCAATGTTGTAGTGTTCTAAGATTTCACATTTTGTCTACATTTAATAAAATGGAAACATGTCTGTTCTGCAATACGTGTGATTGACTGGATGTCAAAAATGCTGTCTATATAGATTGGCCATAAGTCAGTGATAAAGGGTTATGAGCCATCAAGCCATCACTTTAATAGTTCTGTTACACAAAAGTTTAGTGAGCAATCTGCAATTAGAAATGTCACAAGTTCCAATAATAATCTCTCAAGTCTTGTAAATGTTAGGAACTTAATAACGATTTTGCCAAATTTATCCAAGTGCTCAGTCATATGACTTGTCTTCCTGTTGAGCCACAGAGCTGACCAAAAAAGACTATAGTGTGATGATGGAGGAGGATAAACGACAACTGAGCTATTTATCGCAACCTGTAAACCTAATTTTTCTCATTCAATGGCTAACTACTGATGTATAAAGCATCAGTAAAAAAAACCATCAACCATCAATAAACCTTAATTTAAAGAAACTTAACTTATTATGGTTACTTTATAACAAAGCAATACGCATTTAACTAAAAAATAGCAAATAACACTCCAATCCACAATCTTTTTATCCTCTGTCTGGCTCCCATTCTCTCTCTCCCGCCCTCATTTATCTGGATCCACATACTAAAATAATCAGCCGCTTTAATTTTGTGTACTTTAAAGGGTCAGTTCATAGGAAGCACTTCTGGCTAAATTGAAAAAGCGAAATGAACGACGACAACCTCATCAGTGCTGTTTGACTTTCGCTTCCACTCTCCCTCCAACATAAGAGAGCGCCAATGAAGAGAAACAGTAGCCACTCCTGCAGTAAGAGTGTCACCAGCAAGTCACTTAAAGTAACAGCAGCCCAGTGATTGATGTCCTCTCTCTTTTTATATGTGTGGTATGTTCGAGGTGGGAGTGTAGGAGTGAAGGGAGGGGAGGCAGAGGGCAGACGAGGGATTGATATTACACAAGAGAGTGGTGGGCCAGGTGAAAGAAGAGAGGAGGCGTGGGTGGTCGCAAGGGACTTGTCCCACAGCAAGTTGAATCTATCTTCCTCACTTCTTCTTCAACCACGGGCCTTCTGTCCTTGGGCGCAGAGTGCTGACTAGGCAGGTTTGTCTTTGCCACCCTCCAAAAAAAAAACCAAGACTGCAACCTTATTACAAAAGTTTACCCAAGGACTCACAAGAAACTTTATTTAGACTGTACAGTCAAGCAACATGGAGAGAGTGTGAAAAGAAAATGAAAGATTAAACCACAAAGATCCAAACAACTGTCAAATGCTTCATGTTTTAAATGTTTTTGATTTACAGATTTAGATGAAGACAGTCAAGAGGAAGTGTTGCTAATGTATTTCTATACTGGCTGTGGATTGTGCCTAATGCTGCTGCATCCTTTATGTTTCTGTTTTCCCCATTTAATATCACCATCAGTTAATCTGCATTGTTCTGTAAACATGATCCTTTCCCAACATTCATTCAACAAACCATTTCGAATCACTTCCCCAAGTCGCTTGCCAATTTACTTAAGCATACAACAGTGCGGAGCTGCCTTGAATTTATATGCTGCGCTATGTATATTCAGCATAGCGCTTTCTCCGCGGGGAGCCAAAGCCCATTTGCTGGCCGGGCTCGTTTGGCAGTCATGGCTCCAACACATACAGAACAGCACATTAGCATAAAATCGGGCACACGCGTGTGGCAAAGCCGGCTGAAAGAGACATAATTGCTATTGACAGAATTAACAAACACATTAAATCCCCACATTAATTAGAAAGTCAAATGTAAAAACTGTCAGGAGTGGCAGACAGCTGTCATCCATCATCCCTCTCATTGGAGTTTCATGGTAATTCATTTTCAGGCGGTTAATTTGCTTCATTTTGCTGTGGACTTAAAGCACAGCATGTTTTAATTATGGTTGCCCCCCCCCCTCCTTGTACAAAATGGTCACTCTCATAAATAAGGCCACTGTAGAGTGGTGCCGTGGTCAGACCATGTGATGACCAAACAAATGAGCTTTTCAAAGCAGTTTAGCTTGTATAGAGCTGAGTGATCAATTATTTCTCCTTTTAATTCAACGATTAGTTGAATAATTAGGGATAAAATGGACGTCATTACCAAATCAAATAAATGTCTATTTAAATCAATGGTAATGATCAAAGGGAATTAATACAAGATCAAGTCATGTATCACTGATAGATGGGCTATTGTTCTTTTTTAAGCATCATTTGGTCTTTAAGCTGACACATCAAATGTTTTTCTCACATTTCCAGCTTAAATATGGCTTTTTTGTATTGTCGTTTGTTGATAATGTTTTCCTCTCTTCTCTTTTTTTCCATGTATCTGTTTGGCACTGGCGGAACTGGATATTGAAAACACAGGTAGTCCAAATATCACTGTTTTTATACTTGCATTGTCACACTGTTTTGTAGATAGAAGAAAAAACATATTTCACAAAATTACATTTGTGGGACTGTAAAAAGTTGCGTAATTTAACATAAAACCACATATAGCCTTTTAAAACAAATGTTTGTCAATGCTTCCCCTTATAGGAAGTATTTCAGTTCTCATGAGACTACAGTATGTTATGAGGTTTACTGCTAGGTCTGGTAGTTGAATCTCCAGCCCCAGTATTTCTTAACAATCTACCCACATTGGAGCTCACACGCAGACAACATTATCACCCATTTGATGATGGTATTTCTCCTTTTATCATTACCCCCTCTTAACCTTTGATCCCCTCCCAAGCACCCTCCTACAAACCTAGCAAACATTAAAAAAGGTGAGTTACAGGATGGAGGGGTGATGGGATATTGGATGTGTAGGTATGCATCTGTGTGTTTGCGCTTATACGTTTGTGTTTACAGCGTGCACGTGGGTACATTTGTGGGTTGGTTGGGGCTCCTGTCCTGGAAGAGCAGCTCCTCTAGACAACAAGCTTCCCTTCAGGTTGACGGCCCCCCACCTGGTCACCCATAACAGCACACGCAATAGCTCTTAAACACTTGTCCCTGTACTCACTCGCTGTCTCGCTGTCTGCTTCTTTTACTCTCCGCCCGATCCCCCCCCCAGTCTTTCTCCTCCTCCCTTTGTCGACTTCCCTCCGCCTCGATGTAGTCGGAGGAATGGCAGCGTGCACATTGATCCATCTGCACACAGAGCGTCGCGACAGGCATGCTAGCACACTCCTCTTGTCAAAGAGGTTAAGATCACATGTTTTTTTGTTGTTATCGGGGCTGAACCCCGGTGCAAGCCTCCGTAGAGCAACACGTGCACAGCAACAGGGCTGACCTCAACATGCCTGTTAGTCCCACAGAAAGCTGAGCTGTCAATCTTTGTGTTGTACATGAGACATTCGGTTTATTAATCAAACACACAACACAATTTTTTAATGATTGTCATAGTGTGTAGACTACAGAGCAGTTGGAGAAAAGTTGCTCTACTAGTGCCTCTCAGGAAAGGAAGAGGAGTTCAAAATCTGCCTGTGAAATTTTTTGGATCTTTTCTTGGCTTTGATTTCTTTTCTGCAAAGCTGTTTACACACAGCGACATGGTAATTTCATCAGTGAAACAGCACCATATTATTGACAGGATGGCAGTTGAGCAGCCAAAAAAAGATGCTACTGGGATACAACGGTATAGATGTGATAAGTGTTTGAGCTACTAATCGAACCGTAGTGACCAAATGGACAGAATGTAGAAACAGTGTTATTACATTGTGCAAATATTCCTCTGTTCATCCCTTTCCGTATTAAAGCCAAGCATGATTGATTCAGTCCCATGTAAAATTCTTATTGGTCCCCGCCAATGATAAAGTGACCGTATTTCTCATTTGAAGACTCCCCAGACATTCGCCCTTTGAGAGAAAAGGTGAAAAAAAAAATCTCAATCTCTTCCCCCCCTCTCCCACTCCCTCCCTTTTCATCCTATCCTCGCTCTCTTTACATGTCCAATCGTTTATCTATCCGTCGCCAAATTCATTTCAATTAGAGCCCGTGCCGGCTTGCTCCCTCTCCTTATCGATCGCTGCCCCTGGCAACTTGAGGGCACGTGCGCTTCAAGACCACCGCTGCTATCTTCAGCACACACATGCAATGGAGAGCAATGGGATATACATTTATATGTGTGTGTGTTTGTGTGCTGTTTATGAGCTTCACCCTGGTTTAAGACACAGCGGGCACCTTCGCCACTGCGATCAACAATAAATATGAGCAGTGGCAAACAATTACCCCCTTAACGAGGGATTAATTGTGTCAAGATGGAGTGAGGTCAATTCAGAGGTCGGTTAACGCCGTACATTCCTAATGTGTTTATTTTCATTAGTTAGGAACATTAGTCTTTCCCTTAGTAGCACCACTGTCCATTGATTTCCTCCCCTTTGTTTTTCAGAGACAGTACAAGAGTGTGTGTGTGTGTGTGTGTGTGTGTGCCACGTCTCTGTGTATGTATGTATTTATGCGCATGCAAGTGTTCACACTGCTCAAAGTAATATTATGAGTGCCTGAGCAGAGCGCTGGCTATTGACTCATGCCAGATCAATATTATAAATGCCTCTAACGGTGGCAGTTAAACTCATTTGTCATTTATTGGTGGTGGTAGCGGGGGGCGAGAGTCCTCAGCGCTGCGATAGATTGATACATTTGTCGCTTCTCTAACTTCCCTTGCCAGGGCCTCTAAGTGTGTCATCATCCAGGAGCCATAACTTGAGGCAAAGCTCTGTCATGTTCACTGACGACAAGTGATTAGGTGGGACAGTGTTGTGGCGGGGCGGGGAAATGAAAGGGCCGGTCATTTGTTTCTGGGTGGCACGAGTGAGGCGGCGCGCACTGAGCTGCCACCGCCTGTCCCCTGTGGCTCATGGAGACATGCCGTCTGCATGTTTACATTTGATTTGTGTACATGTGCGTCGGTGAGAATGGGGAGAAAGAGAGAAAGAAAGAGAGAGAGGGGGGGGGGGGCGATGGGTTTGAAGGCTGGCTACGAGTGGAGGAGAGTAAAGCAGGTCTTTAAATTGAATCACTTTCCGGTTGCTGCAGTTGACATTGTTTAGGCTGTGTCATTGACAGGCTGTTGTAAAGCTACAGTGAGGTAGGATGGATGCTCACCCTCCAGGCCTGTAGTGTATTGCATGCTGGGTAATTCACTCCCATTGTTTGATGTGACAAAGGCCATGCAGGATAGAACACCAGGCTTGTTTCACTTATGCTTTGAAGACATTTAGCTATTGATTTCACTAAATATATTTCTGGGGGCTTTTCAACCAAATACGTTAATTTAGTAATTATGGAAAGAAAATTTTATATGAAGAAAGTTGCATTCAGGCAAGTCTCCCATCCACATTTTTGTAATCCTCACATTTTTGTAACATTTATTTCAGTCCAAAGCTACCTATACATTTTTACATCATTTTCTTTCTTTCTTTTTTGCTATCATTGAAAGGGACATTTACAGTATCGATGTCAAAATGTTGCTTTTGTCTACTGTCATCAGTTTCCTAAATATTGCTTGGTGCAATGCACTGCTTTTTCACAGGTGACTGCAATTTTAGATGTCATGGCATACATAAATGCAACACTTTCAAATTGGTCCCTGCTCACAAGCTGCGTTACTTCACTACTTAAAAATGTGCACAAAATTATCCACTGAATTATCTCTAGCTTGTTTGGAGCCGATACATTTTCATGGCACACAGAAATGAAAGGCGGGAAATTGATCTGAAAACATATATTATGCTTTAGAAGTAGTCAGTGGTAGGGTTAAGTTGACACAATTTAAGGTTAATGGGCTCAACCATCCAAAGTCACCAGCATGCTCTTTATAAAGACATGATGAATAGTGTGCCGTCACATGCCATCATGTCGATTTGCTCAGCACATGGTGATGATTGTAGCATGTACTAGTGCTGTTTCTCACTTTGCCTTCCATTCACACTGTTGTCGCTCCTATATAGCTATAAGGAACCTGACCTCTCTACTGTGCAACATGCCCCAGGCACTTAAACCTCTCTCCATCTACACCCATGAGTGTGTGTGTGTGTGTGCATGTGTGTGCGTGTCTATACTGCATGTTTCAAATCCTGCCACTTTGTTCAGTTGTAAACATTTTCATGTCTTTGCCAGTGAGAATTGGTTCTCAAACTTTTTTTCTTTCATGTCAGTTTGTTTACGTATGTATAGCGTATGCATGTGTGTACCTATGTGTGGAGAGAATAAAATGTTATCTCCAGGGATCATTCCTCTCTTCCTTCTCCCTTCCTCCTCCTCTTGGCACTCTTCTTTTCCCCCTAAAGCTGTTGCTAGCTATTTATAGTGAGAAGAGGGGAGAGACCATCAAAGCTGGTTCCATATATCAAAGCCGATCCGATCGTCTCCACTTCTCTCTCTCCACCATGTCCTCCTTCCCAGCTCTGCCGTTCTATAACGGGAAGACAGGGAAAGCCCCAGAAGAAATCCTGCTCCCTCTGCCCACCAGAGACCTACCGGTGGGAAAACAGGCTCGGGAGGGGTGGAGGAGGGTGGGAAGACTGTGGGAACGTGTGAGAGAGAGTGCGAAAAGTGAGCCAGCGAGTGAGTGGGTTTCCGTGTTTACGTGCGCACGTGCACAAATGTAAGTCTTTCTGCTCTGTTTATGTGCATGCGTGTGCAGGCTCGTGGGTATTGGCGGCCCAGGGGTTTGATGTGTTGATGCGACACGGTGCTCATTGTCGCCGCGGCAGCTAATGAAATTACAATGAGGTCTGGGAGGCCCACAGTGGGCAGGCCTGCAAGGCGCCAGCGCCTGAATCCATATTAAACGAACTGTTTCCCCTCCAGCACGCACCGCCTCCTCTGTCCTCGTACAAACACATAGCGGAGGGAAAAACAAGACTAGCATTCCGCTGAGACAAGGCATGTAATGTCGAGAATCTAATGTGGCTTTAATAGGAGCCTGAGTTCATTCACAAACGCTATTGAGGTTGAATGCTTGTTGTGCTGAGTGCTTCTGTTGTTTTTTAGGCAGCTGCTATTGACATCATGAGATCCAAGTGAAGCAATCCAGAGTCGATACCTCCTGGAACTTTTTAAATGTCCATTGAATGTCTTAATGTTTTAAAGGAGAGCGCACAACCTATGCATGTTTTATACTTTTGTTGAGGGAAAGGCTCAGAGAGAGATAAACACCCAACAAAATGTCTTTTTCTTCACTCACTGGGCTTGTGGGAATGAGAGGGAATTCATATTCTCATAAATATATATAAAATTTATAAGTGATAAGAACTCAATCACTTATAATCCAGAACCTTACTTGACCTGCATAATACTTAATAGATAAAATTGTTTCAAGATCCATATTGTTATCTTTGGTCACCTGTGTGTCTTTAGAAATATCAAGATATTTGTATGACTAATCCTGTTCGGTTACTGTAGTTGTGATTACAAGCATGCATTTAAAATACCTTTCAGAATGAGCGTCATAGATTCAATGTCATACACATAATTTTAGATTAAACGCTACAATCTTTTCAGTTTCCCGTTTAAAGACAAAACAATAAAAAAAATACTGTGCAGTATGGAGCCCTGTGGGACATCTGGGCGTCGATCCAGGATCTACAGAATGACTGTAACACATCAAAAGCAGTTGGACATTTACCAAAATATCACTCCCTATGCCCCTAACCTCTGCCTACTCTACTGATAAAAACATTACGATGTCCAGTATCAAAGACAGATAGACGATGTAAGTCTTCCTGAAAACCTTATTGCTATTTATATGGGGTCACTTTTAAAATTCCAGAAAAGAGAAGGGTAAATCAAACCTTTGCAGTTCACCCCAGAGTAGCTTTGATCATTTCAATAAATACGTATCCTACAAGTCCCTATAAGTCCTACACGTTGGATTTTTGAGTCCTAAACAGACAATACTGAATGTGTGTAATTTTCTAAAACGAAGAAATGCTAGTGACACTTTACATAAGAATAATAAACCACACCAAGTATTGCAATCATACACATGAAAAGACTTTTCACAATAACTTCATAGTAATCATTTTACTTTCCCTCCCTTTGTCTCTACACGTATAACCTCAAAATTCCATCTCACAGTTAAAAAGCAAGAATCTGAACTTTAACCAGATCTCAAATATGAACGCTGTCCTAGATGTCTGCTCTGTCTCTAACTATGGGGAGGATATGCAAGTCTTTCAAGTCATCAGGCTCAATTGCAGCTGCGTTGGTGTTAAAGTTAAGTTAAGTTGCAAGAGTCCTTTTTTTTAAAAAAATGTAAGTTGAGTGTGAAGCCTTGAGTCTGACTCAAGTACGTGTTTTGTTACTCAGGTGCAGACCTCTGAAGTCACTCCACAAGTGACATCTCATCCTTGAAGTGTCACTTTCAATGATGAAAGTGACGACATTGCATAAAGGTACTTTCAGACAGCCGGCAGTTACTGCTCTGCAGAGTCAGTGTTCCGTATTTTAAACGTAGCCACCGGAAATGGCTACAAGCTACATCCAAACCTACTGAAACAACCTGTACTGTACAAACTTACTGACACCATCTCTGTTCTGCTCTGTCTTCATAAGCTTTGTGTGGGAGGAGAGGAACTGTACATGAACAGAGGTTATATATAATGTAGAAAGTCTGATATTGCTGTTATTTGAATAGCTGCATAGAAGATTTATACTGCAATCACATGTGCAAATGAAAACAAATCTAGATAAACAAAGCGGGATGACGGGGTTGCATATTGATATGTGTGAGCTGTGCTTGTCAAGGAACATGAACAGAATGAAAACATATGAGACACAACAACTAAAAAGGACTTTAAATGGTCATAGTTCAGATTGGCTTTAAATTGCCTACAAATGCTAATACAGTCATTATCACGCTGCCATTATTATTCCTCATATTGAAACCAATATGCACGTCTGGATGCAGGTTATTAAATGACCGGCGAGCAGGGGACCGGCGGTACCGATTGGTTTGCAGTGAGGGATGCAAACAGCACGGGTCATTTTAGGGTTAGCTGAATTCAAGATACAAAAACCATTATTTTTTCTGTCTCTTACGGTGTGTAGAAGGATGCCTGGACTATAATGCACAATATGTGTGTAATACAAATGTGTCAATAGGAATGTGTATGTTGGGCTACCGTGCAGTATCCTACGGTAATTACATCGTCTGTTTATCTTATAGCTGTGCCTGTCTTTGTTGTACATACCTCAGCTTCACAAGCATGCCAGGAATGCCATGATGACTTTCTCTGCCTTCAGTTCTGGTCACACTGAATTCTGACACAGAGATATATCCTAACACAATACTGACATGCATGTGTGTTTTGGTGGCCATTCTTTTTGTTGTTGCATATCATAATATGCAATTGATGTGCTGAATATCTACTGGACCTCAGCTAATGCTTTGGCTTGCAGTTTAGTATATATGCTTTAAACTCCCACATCCATACAGTTAACAAAGGCCAAACTTAACATGACTCAATATATCTAACAGCCAATTTTCTCTCAAAGATCACATTTAGATTGCAGTGACTGATGCAGACATTTGTGAACTGTTGTGGAGAAAATGCTTTGAAATAAGTGAGAACCAGAGAGCTGATATCTATGACACACAGCCGGAGAAAGAGTTAAAATAAGGGAACAACAGGGGCATAACTTGTCTGTCTGACGCTTGAACACACACACTCAGACACACACACATACACACACACACTCACAAAGCTTCTTTTGTTAAGTTTAGCTGCTAGTTAGAGCCTGTGCCTTCAGGTAGACATGCCCGTAGTATTTCTCTTCCTTCTCCTTTTCCTCCTGCTCATGTCAGTATTAGAGCTGTGTGTGCAAGCGCATTTGAGTGTGAGATCACATTTTTTTACTCTCTTCTGGGGTCTGAATGTCCCTGAAAAAACTGCAAAAATCTGTCAAGGCAAAGAGTGGTATTCTTAGACAAAGGGGCCAATTAGTGTTATAGTTTGGGTTAGGATTAATTAACAGGTTTCAGGTACAGCTACAAAAATATCATCATACCTGCGGATCCTATCTCAGATTGTGTGTGTGTGTGTGTGTGTGTGTGTGTGTGTGTGTGTGTGTGTGTGTGTGTGTGTGTGTGTGTGTGTGTGTGTGTGTGTGTGTGTGTGTGTGTGTGTGTGTGTGCCACCATCTGCAAAAGCAAGCACCATCATGGACCCTGGATGCAATTAAGAGCCTGTCAAGCCTGTGTCAAAAGGTGCACACAAACCCACCCATGCAAGCCCCCCCCACCCTCCAAAACACA
Source organism: Scomber scombrus (assembly GCF_963691925.1). Taxonomy (NCBI): domain Eukaryota; kingdom Metazoa; phylum Chordata; class Actinopteri; order Scombriformes; family Scombridae; genus Scomber; species Scomber scombrus. The sequence goes on along the minus strand of NC_084992.1, from coordinate 15,126,303 downwards.
CACACACACACACACACACACACACACACACACACACACATGCACAAACAAACACATTCACACAGATGCACCTGACTACTGCAGACTGATGACAATGTGCTCCCTCTGAATTGTGTGCTCTATGCGTGTGGGAGGTGACAGCATGCCTGTGTGTTTTGTGTGTCTGTGTGTGTGTGTGTGTGTGTCTGTGCAAGTGCATGCGGGGCCTTACACATGTTGAAATATGGCTCCCATATTTCACTGCACCCACAGCATTTGTAAATGCCAACTGCTTTCCTGCACCCCTCCACACACACCCTATCCCTCTCCTGCGATTGGACCATCCCACGGAGGCTTCGGCTTTTAAGAAATTGAAGGAATAATCCACCAGGAATGGGGGGGTGACGAGCGGGGGGGTGGAGGGGGAGTGCTATGAAACGGCTGGACCCCTGCCTCCAAATATGAGGAAGATATTGTAAACAAAGACAGATGCTCTAGTAAACGACATGAAACAGAGGTCATATTTTTTTTTCTTCTTTCCAGCTAGAAGCCCTGAATTGCCCAAATTGAGAGAGCGGCTATTTGTTGGTTTTGAAGGTTTTATGTTGTGTGTGTTTGTGTCTGATGGTGGGCATCCATGAAATTCCTTTTTATCACAAAGGATAATGAGAGACAAAGATCAGAGAGCTGGTCCCTCCCAGCGATAACCCCTCTACCTTCATCTTACTCTGTGTCTCTCTTTCTACACCCCCCCCCCCCATCACCGCCACACCACACTCACTCAATCCCCCGAACCGTCACAGTAAATGGCTATCCTGGAGTAAATTTATAACTGCCACTTCAGCTGACAATCAAATACTATCACTACATTCTCACTGTCTATCACTTTGGCCCCTGCAAGCCGGGGCGCAGGGAGGGATGAGGAAGAGGGGAGGGCGTGAACGGGGGAGCAAAGGAGGGATAAGAAGGGGTGAGGCCTGCCGTTGCCAGTCTGACTGTATCCGATCGATGGGAGGTTGAAAGGAGCACTCTCTTCTCCGCCTCCTCCTCTCCACCTGCCCCGCCTCATTATTCCACTCGCTCTCTACTTTTTTTTCTCCCTCCTGTCGTTTTCTTTACAGTGTTTTTCTCCATCCCTCACTTTCTTTCCCCTCCCTCCCTTGTCTGAAACTGCCCTCCCCTTCTTTTTTTTTACATCCCCATTTCTTTCTATTCCCTTGCTTCCCTCGTCCCTGCATCCCTCCCTCCCCCTTCTCTCCGCCTCTCCCTGTGTGGGCTGGCCCATGTCAAGGCCTCTGTCTCTTGCCCTCGTTTGACATGCCGCTCATAATGGTCAGATGGGGGAATACCACTCTCTGCCTGTCTCTCTCCATCTTCTCCCTCTTCTATTCTTCTGCTCACCCTCTCCCCTGTCAGAATGTCATGCTGTTGCAAAATGGAGAAAATCAATTGAACGTGAGCTCTCTGAAGGCTGTCTGTATAGATACAGCGAGCAGATTTTTCAAGCATAGACGGGTGTATACATTTGGATAGTTCTGTGTGTGTGTGAGTATGTGTGTGTGCATGCTTGTGGAGGGAGAAGAGGGAGGATAGGAAAGGGGTGAGTGGGGGGGGCTACTGACAGACTCAAGCTGGGGACGTTTGTCGCCACTCGTCACTTTTCCCGTCAGCCAGCGGACATGACAGCCAAGGCGGGTGAGAGGCGAGTGGCGGGCTCTCAGGACCCGAGCAGCAATGAGCGCCGAGTGACAGATGGCTCCTTCATGCTCAGGCCATCATGATGGGACTGGGAGAGGAGCGGGGAGAGCCATGGACAAAGAAGAATGGCGGAAAGAGGAAGGAAGAGATGTCTTGTGACAGTATCAAAACCCACCAGACATTGTAGCCACTCTTCCCCGGTCTGTCTGTCAGCTTTTCTTAACAGGGTTTGCCACTGGCTTAGTGGCGGTTGCACCAGCTCACACTTAACACAGGTAAAAAAGGGACTGAAAGCATAGCGACAGAACTGGTCCGACCTTGGGTGGGTTTATCCTTAAGCCCTTCTTCAGTTGAGCATTTCTGTTGAAACTTTTGCAATTAGTGTGATAGTAAAATCTTCAAAACCAGGAATCAAATCAGTTACCTTTGTGCATTGCTCTCAAACCTGCAGCCTCTTTAATCTTCAAAAGGTTGTTGTCATGGTGTCTGATGTCAAATCATGTGCTTGCCTAACCACCCACCTTGTCCCAAAGCTTGTCACTGTGTTTTCACAGCATAAAAGATGCCAATATATCCATAGAACCATTGATAGTTAAAGTCTCTCAAAATGGCTTTTAGGTAAGATTGTACATTTCTTTAATGATTTTCTATCTTTACCTATAATATTGAGGTGGAAATAGATGTTGGGATAGGCTTGATTGAGAGATTAAAAGTACTTGAGACAAAGTGTTTAAAATGGACCCTGACAGTTGCCTTTGAGGATCACTCACCCCCTCCTTCACTCCCAATTATGGGTGGAGGAGGACAAAAGAGAAGGACATGTTCTTAACTGGGCATCAAGCCACATGTCATGCCACATGCCTTTGGCACAGAAGAGAGCTGTGAGTAATGTTGCAAACGGACACTTCATACCTCCATCTTATGATAATGCTGCTGGTAGGCTACTAATAAGCTTTATAAAACTGCAGGTGGAGACTGGCAAAGACCACCCCCAAAATCTAAGCTAGCATTTATTGGATTAGTTTTATGTTTGCCCCTGAGTGCGGAAAGAGCCATCATAAGGGAAAGGGTGCATTTTTTAAATATTTGACATGTGATGATAAGTAGCACAACAATATACCAACAGACTCAAGTTAAACATCTCACTTTAAGTACATGTCTCGACTAAGTTACAGCAATCTGGTGAGTTACACTGATAACAGGTTTTATCAGGTAACTAGTAATCTAAAGTAGCATTTTAATTCTGGGTGGCAAATATAATAATCCAGGCTTTAATCATGTTGTCCACACCATCAAAGAAGAGAAGCACATTTCTAACATTCTACACGGCAAAGACAAGAACATAAAATAAAAGACACACCACAAAAGCCTCTTTTCTTTTTTGATTCAGGTCAGTGAAGGCGAAGCAGAAACAAAACAGACACACACAACCTTGTAAGACAAATAGGTTTTGTCATCCTCTCAGAAGGCTCCCTTTTTGTCAAAGACCCAGAGGCTGCGGCAACGATGAATTGTGACATAGCCTAATTCCTTTGGAATTGCAGTATAGTCGATAAAGGAGCAAACGGTCTGGCAGTGACCTCCAGGATAGTGTTATTGACCTATTTTGCATACACACTGGGTGCGAGAATGGACAGGCGCTTTATTTGTGCCGTTATTTATTGGCCCGCAACATGACTGTAATGCCTGTCCAGGGACTCGGCTGGAGTGCAGTTATAGATTATCATGATTGCTAGTTATTAGTGTGTGTGTGTGAGTGTGCGTGTGTGTTAGACACACTCACACACCCACACAGGGAATGAGAGAGATTATTCAGAGCCTTTCTGTTTGAATAAAGAAGACAGAGGCAGTCTTGTGCAAATTGTTATTGAAATAGTTTAATGCCAGTCCAACTTAACTTCAAGGACAATACTGCCAACAATGTAGTCGAAGGCTAATATGTAAATATTATGTGTGTATATGTACTGTGTCGGTACTGTCTCAAGACATACTGTAATTACAGAGTGAAATGTGGTAAATATTTACCTTGACTTTCTGTTCTTAGAGAGAATCAATATTTTGCAACAGCTAGATAGGATTGAAATGTAGCCAGACACAGCTTTTTTCTTTTCTTTTTTTTTTTTTACCAGTGTCCCTAAGAGAGAGACAATGCAAGGGATGAACCATTTCTTCAGCTACATGTCATAGTGCCAGACACTTAAACCATGCACTTGTTGTCTGTGGCACTGGAATGAACCCTTTCCTCTCACATCGCAAAGAGAGCAAAAGACAAGGGCCATCCCTTTCCATCTCATCCCTTTTTCATTGCTGCCTTCAACTCTGAATCAGCATTACTGTTGCACTTAAGAGCACTTCTTGGCACTGTTGTCCATACCAGATCAGCTTGGCCTGCCAGAACGGTTCGGAGTTATGATTACACATTATGATTGGCTGTACGTTTGAAAATGTAAATGATTGGCTGTACGCCGGAAAGTGTATGGATGCTGTGTGGTTGTGCTGCAGACTACCATTCAGCAGATTTTGATGTGTGATTGTGTAGGGAAAGATATTTTTATTTAATATTAATGCCAAAATGTAAATGAAATAATTACATAAATACACGTAGCTGTAGCCTGATGTGTGCTAGTACTCGAAAAACAGATACATTCTCTGTAGGAAGATACACATTCCAAACAACTCCAAACAAGGAAGGTAAATCTGCAAGACTGCAGTTAGACCCTTCTCGATCTGGCAGGCTGAGCCTACGCCGGCTCAAGGTCCTTTTCCGCCTCCCTCATCCGTGTTAAGTCGCCTCTATAGTGGGCTGTGTAATTTACGTTGACAATAGTATTGACTATATTTAACAGACTGATGAATGGCAAAAATAAATAAGACTTCCAGGAGAGCCGTGACCACCACAACAATACATTACAATTAGGCCTTCAGGGAATGAAAAGGCTAAAATCATCTGCAGGCAATTAGCCAGAACCCTCAAAGGGAAATGGCAAAACATAGCTTAAAAATATGACTAAGGTGTTGTTTGCAAACATAACATGCAGTTTGGATTTCTCTCTATCTCAAAATGTTAATGATCATCATATCAGGTAAATCTACATTTGTTAAATCCATCTGTAACATCAAGGAAAGTTAAAATAGTAATTTGCCCTCTTTTCCACTCTGTTCTTCTCCCTTCCTCCATCTAAGTTTTTGCAGGTACATGGTATCTCCATGGGATTAATTGCTCATTTAGCAACTCTTTTCCATATTTCACGGTTGAGAGAATATCCAAATTAGCTTTGCCATCAGAGTTCACTTCTTCCACTGGGCTTTGAATGACCACACTGGAGGACAGCACACCGAGCCAATCAGGCACTTCTAACTCATCAGCTGGGTGGGACAACTGCTTTGAAGACATAGTCAACTTCTTTGCTCTGTGTTAGTGAGTTGTATTGGAATGAATTGTTGTGGGAGGACGGGTCAGATTCATTGAGAAGGGAGCATTCAGGTCCCTGTTATTATGAAGACAGCAGCTGTGAAGACACTGTCAACTTTTTTTTTTCTCTGTTAGTGAGTTGCATTGGAATACATTGTTGTGGGAGGTCGGGGAAGATTCATTGAGATTGGGGCATTCAGGCCCTTGTTATTATGAAGACCATTTATTTCTTTGTAAATTAGAGTTTGGCTGAAAGCGTCACAGGGTACCAAATGGACCCAGTCGATGCTGGTCTGGTGGACTGAGGAAAGGGCAGCAGGGTGGTGGGGTTGAAATTGAGCGGCAGTTATTATTCAGATGTGGACAGCACAGTGGCGGTTGTGCTGGAATCGACCTAATGGGGTGGGAAGGCGCAGTCGATGGCTTCCTCTGACGCATGGCTGCGCTGATATCTCTCCTGCTTTTCTCTTCTTTCAACCCCCCCAACCAGCTATCCATCCACACTGACGTATTCTGATGACTCGTGTCATTAAAGCTAACGTCCGCTGAGGAGGTAATTAGCCAAAGTATGGCATTAATCAGTGGCTAGAGCCCCTTACGCCTGCTGGGGTGTCTGGGACGTGCTTTTTGTAGCTACGTTAGCCTCCTGCGGCCCCCTGTTCCACACATGGTGGGCATTAACCTTCGGAGGCTTGGTCATTTGTCTATGACGAGCTCAAGCTCCCTTGTTCTTCTGCTGCTGGATGGAGCCTGTAAATGCCAGAGCTACATGCTTATCTCGAGTGGGAGTGGTGGAACATAGAGAAAGGACACAGTGCAACAGAAAAATGTAGTTTTGTGGTGTTTTTTCAGCAGTTGTTTTAGTAAAACTACCAAATATCTTCATTGCTTCATTGAGGCATAAAGACACGTCACTGCTGAATCCTTCAACAATCTTTCACCTGTTGCAGTTTAAAGTGGCTTATATGTACCTTGTTCATATTGAGTAGCTTGTGTGTTTAAGAAACAAATGTCTTCTTCGACAGTGCAATTTTGAAGCCCTCTGTTAGAGCAGCTAAATGAAGTCTGTTTAGTGTTGACCGATGGGTCATTTCTCTGTCCTCCTGCTCATCAGTATCCTCCCAGACAAACAAATCACTGCTGCCTCGCCAAAACAAAATGGCCTCCATCAGTGCGCTCACAGTGACATCTCCATCTGCTGTCAGACAAACCATTAAAAGTGCAGGGCAAAATTTCAGCCCTGTCAGTGCATATAAAGTCTCTCATTTCTCTCCATCAGCACAGTCTACCAGTTCCGCACAGCAGAGATAGACTCAATCTAAAAACGGACTCCCATACTGAACATTTTGATTTCATTACCACCCGCCACTGAATATTCATATACTTTTTTTTAACTGCTGTGTCAAGTCACACCTGGAACCAGCAGGGCGTCATACATTATTCATTAGGGAAAGGCAATGGGGTGTGGTCTAATAGAGTTTACTGGGGTGCCGACAAGCTCGGTCTCCACTTCCTGATTCATTAATGATGCATCTTCTCCCACCAGTGGTGTCGAGCTAACCTCCCGCCCATGCGACAAGGCCCCAGGGTCCTGGAAGAACCGCTTGGCTCTCCTCATTTAATTGTTCTAGCGCTGACCCGACCAGGAGATTAGCGCGAAGTACACGAGGCAGGGAGGGAATACTGCCAGCCCCGGATTTCACTTTCCTAACCTCAGCCAGTCCAATCCGCTGCTCGCCAGGGAGTGGTGCACTGAAGGTGATGTCTATCCAGATAAAACAAGCCATCTGCACACTCCGCACACACAAAATCTGGGCTCAGATTTGACTGACTATACATAAAAATTCAAGTTGGAGAAAAAGGCCTACATGTAAAAATAAAAATACAGCACACAGGCAGTGCTTGGGATTTACCTGGCCTGTAATTAACTTTGAGCAGTTATTTTCTGACCAGAATCAAATGCAGCTCAAGACTTTCAAATGCACTGCTTCATTCATAAATATCTAATCAAAGCTCTAAGACTTTATAGCCAGTGAACAAGATGCAAAATTGAATTTGGCTCAAAGAAATTATGTCAGGACATTAAATCAATAAAGGACATAAAAACACTGACTGGCAGGAGAAGGTTTCAACATTTAAATCCGAGCTTGAGATATTCTAAGAGATGTCACATGATATAAAATTAGTTCTCTATCATTCTAGCATTAGACAAGGGAGCAGTATGTCGGTAATGAGGCAGCAAGAGTAAATAACAGCTGTTTGAACTTAATACCTGTAAATATTCTCAGTGGTACAACAGATATATAGCAACTCATTTTATTTGAGCTACTCCAAACTTTCTCAGTGAATTTGCACCTTCTTCTTTTCTTTTATGTCTGGCAGGCAGTGATCTCAAACTTTGCAACTCATTATGGTTAACTATGCTATAATTCTGCTTTAGGTGCAGACACTTTAATTGGCTGAGACATGTGAGGCATGACACATATTTCTCTGAAAATGGCTTGGCTCAGGTTTTGTCACCTATTTGCCCATTGCCCTGCCACCTATAGTAAGTCCCATAACTCGGGAGACCAGTTCCCTTAGGACTACATGGCAGAAGAGACTAATGTTATCCTTTACTATGTGACACACGTGGCCTCACCACCCATAATGGTCACCTGACACCAGAAACATCTGACACGCACTGAGGGATTAGGGATGATATTTTGACTGGAAATACCACATCAGAGTCTGATCAGGGATCACCTACCATCATCTGTCATGAGCTCCTGCTCATGACCTTTTCACCCCAGAATAGCAAAGGTTGCACTGTGTATTAATCCTATGGGTATTAAATGCTTTGTTCAGCGTCCTATTCTCATCTCAGACACAAACATCACAGCTCAGTGGTAAAGCCAATGTTAAAATGAATTAAAGGAGCAGTGTGTAGGATTTAATGGCATCTGGCAGTGAGCTTGCAGATTGCAATTCCTAGCCCTCAACCCTCCCTTTTAAATGTATAAGAGAATCTACAGTGGATGCAAAACTCACTCACTCTGGAGAGAGCTACTGTAGAAACATGGCGGGTTACGTTGAATAGGACCTGCTCCCTATGTAGACATAAAGGGCTCATTCTAAATTAACAGAAACACACTGGTCTGGGATTATATTTCATTTCTGCAAATTTGTTCCGCTAGATGCTGCTAAATTCTACAGACTGCACCTTTAAGCTACTTCTGTTGGTTGTCCGACACTGTCTCCAATCTGTTTATTCAAACAGTCAACGTAGTATTCCTTTAGTTCATTTCACAATTTATGGTTCATGGTGGCAATTCAGGGAACCATTGTTCCATTAGACTAATAAATTAATGTGTGCGTCCTTTGTGAAGTGTCACGCCATCCAAACAAATTTGGATGACGTGACACAACTTGGTTCTTACTCCATTTCTGATTTTATGGAGCTCTCTGTTCCATCGTAGGTCACACCTGTCAATTGTGCAATTGGTCAACTGCACACTTTTTTTCGTCAAAGTTCACCAAAGTTGAGTTAAAAGCAGGCTGCTGATCACAGTGAATCAACTGAAATGAAATAATCTTGGTCTAAAATCCTGCTGTTATACTGGTACAACTGGGTCCTGAGGTTTAAGGAGACCAATCAACTGTGTTTTTTTCCATTTGCGTATCCAACCTCACATCCACCAAGGCTTCTTACCCACTGAACACATTTTTATATTGTTTCTCCAATAATCTGCTAGCTAGCAATACACCCAACTTGAATCTTTAATAAACCCTTTCGGAAACAGACTTGATACTTGATACTGTGGAGCAGAATTAGTTAATAAAAATAAGTTAACAAACCCTGCTGCTAGTTCTTGTCCTTCAAGGTAAAGCAGAATCATTGGATTTGTCTTCTAGCAGTCAGTAAATAAGAGGCAGTAGAATAAAGTTTATCTGGTAACATGCAAATAAAAGTAAGGCAGATTTTCCTTTTTGTATTTGCCTGACCTGTCCCTGACAGAGCAGAGTGATTGTCCTTTACTCTTCTGTCTGCCCTTAGTCCCTTTTCCCGATCTAAGATGGAAGTGGTGAGGCATCTGTGGGTACCTAAGGGGCTGCAATGCTAACTTTGTGCCTGTCCTCTACCCCCTCTGAGACTGGGCTTTGTTTGAGTATTGGCTGGCTACTCAATCAAACCCCGACCTTTTCTTTCCTCGAATGTCTAACTTCACGACCACCAAATGCTCTAGTGTCTCCTCTCTATTAACCGCAGTGTTTGTACTGTATGTCATATCACATATTCACTCATTCTGATCACAGAAACACTGTTTCTATACCGAGGGGGAGTAAAAAATGGCCTTCAATTATTGTGGAATTGTATGAGAAACTTTTTGCTTTTGACAGCGGGCTTTTTCAGCCACAACTATAGAGACCCAGTGAAAGAAAATGAATAGATGAATGGATAGAGTGGGAGGGGGAAATATTGATCATGTTTTATGAGCTCGCCAGTCTGACTAGTGAGGTGACAGCGAGGAGCTGCCACTTGTGTTTTTTGTCCCTAGATCCTCCATCACAACGCTCATGTCCAAGGTAACAATCAATCTATCAATAAAAAGCAAAACAAACAAAAGGCAGAAAATGATGCATCACCCTAACACCCCTTACTCCCTCCCCCTTTTTGGTCGCCACAAACATAAACAATGACAACCAAATAGATTTGAGCAAGCGCTCGCAGGCCGTACTGCAAACAGGGGTTGGGGGGTTGGTGGTGGCGCTAAACACAATTCAGCCTTATCGCGTCTAGTAGGCTTCCCTCCCTGAAATGATTGTTTCACTCAAATAAACAGATTGAATATATCATGCATCCTTGGTGTAGATAGAAATAAATCTTTCAAATCTTTTTTTTTCAACAAAGCAATTTCTTAGCCGGCGTCCCTCTGACTGAGGAGGCCGTCTCTCATAAATTCACTCCGGCAAGTGCATAAATCTCCCTTACAGATAACATCAGGTGTGGATTGACGAGAGCTAGAGAGCAGCAGGGACACGGTAAAGTCTATGCATGTTTGTACTGCAGGCGAGAATCTTTCCGCGTTTGTATACGTTTGCCAAGCACCTGAGACTATTTACTGCCTGTGCATTTTGTTGCAAGGTTTTATAGTTGCATCTGCTGTCTGTCGTTTAATTTCTGCATCATACACGTGTTTCCAGGCTGTGTGGATGATTTTATATGATTGATTTTAACGGGTGATTATCCACCTGCCACAATGCAAATGATCTGCCCTAATTTCCTAGCAGACACCTCAGCCTCTTCTGCACTTAATTCTGTTTTGGTTGGGATGAGATTTCGTTTGTCCCTGATAACACATTCAGTTATATTCAACTTTGGCCATGATTGTCCTGCCCCATTTCTCTTTTAATCCCCATCATCTCTCCCACACTCTCATCCTCATCCTTTTGTCTCGTCTTTTCTCTCCCTTCCAGCTTCCTCGTCCTTCCCCGCCTCCTTTCCCCTTGTCCCCCTTTTTCCTCCTTCATTCTCGCTCTCTCCCACCATGTAGCCCTCTGGTTACTTTCTGACTTGTGTGCAGTTTAATAATCATTAGGACAGGGCCCCTAATGAATAAAGTCACTCGGACTAATTGCTTGCAGTGTTTTAAGATACGAGAAAACACGTACGGGAATGAGAAAAAATGAGAATCTGGACATTTAATAGCTTGTTGGTGGAATTTTAAAGAGGTAATTAGAGGCATTTACAGTAGGATGACCACACACACTGATTGTTTGTTTTTTTGCAGGACATGATAAATCTTTTGGGTGATAGAGCGAGACGGTGCTAAGCCTCGACAAAAGAGTGCGGTTGAAAACAGAGAGAAACAGAATTTGAAGATCATTCGGGTAGAAAATTAGACCACCAGGGACGAAGGGGGGGGGGTCCATTTCTTGCTATGATCTGGACATTTGACTTGGATAAGCATGACAGCCTCTTGTAGATATGTGTTTTTAACAAGACCACGACCACATAAAATAACATCTTGCTGTCTAGTTGAGTGATTTTTAAATGTCTGCATTACTATCACTGGAGTATTTAAATTCCAACCTCTAACCATGTTAGTGTTGCCTGATATCCTTGCTTTTGATTGGTCCAGAGGCCCTTATGCTAATATAATTTATGTCTTCACTGAATGCATCAGGAGCTTAATGTATGCCTCAATCCAACACACACACACACACACACACACACACACACACACACACACACACACACACACACACACACACACACACACACACACACACACACACACACACACACACACACACACACACACATTACATCAACCCTCAGTAAAACTAAGAATTGAAAGCCCCCCATCTCCCCTTAAATACACACACACACACACACAGCAGAAAATTGTAAGTGTTGTGAGGTGAGGACCCTGTCACTCTGGATCAAACATATTAGTAGCCACCTAAGTGCAGGTGGACAGGTGTAGCTTAGCCCTGGGGCAACACAGTGTCCTGGGGAGACTGCATGCTTGCAAAGCAGTGTGTGTGTGTATGATTGTGTGTTTGTGTTGTTTTGCTCCAAACACTCTCAAAGGAGAATGCAGGTGTATTGATTTTCAGCACTAGCCATAGAAGGGAGCCAGATATTGGCATTAAACCCTTTTGACATGTTGCTCCCAATGAACTCCACAGTGTACACTTAATGTGACACAAAAGCAAAGGACTTGAGTACAAGAAGCCGTCTAGATATCATAAAGCAGGGTAAAGGCACATTAACTCTGTGTGTGTGTGTGTGTGTGTGTGTGTGTGTGTGTGTGTGTGTGTGTGTGTGTGCGTGTGCGTGTGTGTGCGCGCGCACGCACGCACATGCAGCAGCACCCTTGGAGGAGTTTCTCTCTGAGCTCACACATAAATACATCTATTGCCCAAAATCCAGCAAAGACAAAAATCACAGTCTTAAATAAAAATACACACACCCAAATATTTTTATTTATCACACCTGCACATTGTGAACAAGCATACCTTTGCACCCGATAAGCCAGGCATGCAAAATGGGCTGCCTCTTCATGCTAAAACAGAGCCTAAAGCACTCTCTCTATCTCTTCTTCTGTCACTCTCTCTCTCTCTCTCTCTCTCTCTCTCTCTCTCTCTCTCTCCCTCTCTCTTCCTCTTTCACTTTCTCTCTCCTCCTCCATTCATCTATTTCCACTATCTAGGCGTTACCAATTGGAGGAAACTGATGTTTCCTCTTGCTTCACATCCTGGCTAAATTTCTTTGCCCTTTGATGTTTCTTCCTCGAGTCGCGACCTGTATCCCTTCGCTAGGAACAACCGTGATGACAAATTCACACAGATTTCAAGTCACTTTGTTCCCTAGCAACGGAAGATGATATTGCCCCCCCCACACACACACCCATCTTCGTGCAAGCCTCCTCGGTTTCACTTACGCCCCGGTGAAAGTAATGCCGCCCGTGCGAAGATTGCTTCCGAGCCTGACAGGGTGTGAGAGTGGGGGAGGTGGGGTTACTGCTGGGTTTGAGTGTCCATCAGCAGGGAGATGATGGGATAGGATGATGGAGTGAGGGGGTTGGGGTTATGGGTAGCAGCTGATGGCCGTTTGGCTATCACTTAAGCAGCCAGTTATGTCAAGAGCTTCAACAGCACCCCTAACTACCACCTCCTCCTATCTGAGGCTTTTCCGAAGATTCCTCGCTGTGCTCTTTAAAGGGTTAGTTCAAGCAAATTACAAAAATACATATTTTCTCACTTATCTCTTGTGATATCCAGTCACGCAGATAGTTTTGGTTTGATTCATCCAGATTCTGAGATATGTCTTTGAGATTTCATAAGAACTACTTTTGAATAAAGAAATGATTCCTCTGCTGGAAAGAAAAAAGTTGCTGTTAAATTTGTTCATGTTTTTCTTCAAAGCCTTAAGGACCAAATATTAAAATCCATTCCTTCTATTGTATTGGTTTGGCAGCAAAAATCTCAGAGACAGGAAACCAACTACCACTACGCCATAAAATGATGCATGAGTCACTGCTACACTTAAGGCACATCCATGCATTCATAAAACGACTACACACTTGGGCAAGCATTCTGTAAAAAACACCATACTTTAATTTGCATAACCTGTCTTTTACTTTTCTTTCTGACTCTTACTTTAGCCTCTTTCCTGTCCTGGAAAATGTGCAGAATGCCATATGTATGAGCATCAGGGCAAGTGTTGTTATTTGCTCAACCCCTGTGGCGGACTCTGTTCGAGGAGACTCCCTGCAATGGATAGCTGCCATACTGTAGCCTCAGGGGCGGGGCTGTGGAACATACAGAAGGTACAGACAACCGTTTTCATAGCTGTTTTCCAACCTGCGCGATTCAGAACTGAGTCCCCAGCTTGCAGCTCTGCATGGGCGCCCACTGTAATTCAGCGCGAGCCAGATGTCAAGAGAGACGGACCACCTCAAATACAGATGGGTGTTTGTGTTCCAGATTATCATTTGCTGGGTGTTAGCGAGTAATGACAGATTAAGGATTTGTTTAAGGGTATTGATCTAGTAAATGCAGTGTGTGTGTGTTGAGTAGTTGGAGGAGGTGGGGGGGGGGTGACATGTGTGCGCACTCCATTTCAGCTTTGTTCTCGTACGTGAGCTGTGAAGTAGGCGGTGACAAAAGCGACTCCCTCAAATGACAAAATGATCCCTCTTGTGGTTCTCTCTTGTCACACTTGTTTTGGTCATGCGGGTGGCCTTGAGCACACAGGTCAGCTAAACATGCATAGAGATCAAGGCCGAAGAAGCAAGTTTGCCTTGTCAGGTATGTCAGACCCTCAGTGTCCTCCGCCGAGTGCTCATTCCAGGCACATTGTGAGCTGCTTGTCATTACAACTCAAACTGCTGTGCTGCAGGCACGTTGGAGGGTTTTTTCTAATACGTTAATTGAGTCTTCATGAGAAAATATCCAGATTGGGTGCTTTTTATGTATTTGGATAGAAATCCTTCCTCCACACATCTTCAGACAAACTGGCACTGCGAATTGTTGCGATCTCAGGCAAAGGGAACTGTGACGGGAATCATTTTGAACAGATACGAGCAGTTAAACAAAGTTTCTATCACCTCGGTGTCAAGCAGTGGTCAGCCAAAGGGTAAAACAGCATGTGATTGGTTGCAACAACTTCAGGTCATAAAAAGAGATCTTGTTTGAGCAGTTGTATGGCTTTAATTCCATTGCTCTGAACACTAGCTGATAAATTGAGCTGGTTGCCTTAGAGACAAGTGGCAATAAAAAAAGAGCATTTCTAATGTTTTCTTTTTTTTTTGTGGCAAGAGGATGCCCGTCTGTGAGAGCCTTGAAATAAAAACAACCCTCCTTTTGTTGATATCAATTACCAGGTGACTGTTAATCAATTGCAGTGACGGCATAATGATTTGTTGTCAGATGTTTGAGGAATGAGCAATGGTGGCCTGAGTTGATTTTCTCCCTTTTTCCTTTTCTTCCTTTCTTTTTTTTCTTCTTTTTTTCTCCTTTTTGGGTTCCGGTTGACATTTCCCTCTCAAGACAAAGACAGCATGAGGTAAACAGTCTCCTTTTGGGTTGGTTTCATCTCCATTTGGATCCCCCTGTTGTTGGGCAACTCTTTCTTTTTAAGTAACAGAGGAGAAGCTGATTGTTCTTTTGCTCTGTAATTTTCTACTGATGGGCTCTGCCAGCTCCGTCTGCAGTCACAAAAGCCCGCTTGACAACTCGACAATTACCGCCACTCAATCGGGATGGAAATGCTGCTGCTGGTGCTTGTTGTTGTTGCATTGCTTTTCCAGCCTTCCAAATCGCACCACATTAAATGCTTCATAGTGGATGCGGAGCCAGATGCAATTCAGCATACTTTTTTCTAAGAATTGGCTCATGCTGGTCTGATTGGTTCGTTGAGGCACAATAATTATTTGGATAAAAGGTGGCTCAGAAAAGCGTCTTTGTAGACGGTAACAGAGAGAAAGTTGGGGAAAAAATCTGATCTGTTTGCTGAGTGGTTTCCTTCATTTCCTGTTCCCTGATACACAGATAAAGAGTCTTATTTTATGGTTAGTTAGTTTTGATTGAGGATTAATGGGGCTTTTTAAACATAGTCTCTTGATAAGGTGGTAAAAAAAAACAGCTATCAGGATACAGCTTTACATATCATATGTGCTAGTAAGAGCTCTGCTTATTTGTCATTGCTAAATGAACAATTTGGTTTTCATTATTGTTCCAAAACACACATGTTACTTTAGAAAGTGCTTTACCAGTGGTTTTCCATGATAGACCTCAAGTTTGACTGGTCCTCCTCCCTCACACTGTTCTATTATGCTGCTGTCTCCAGAGCAGGAGCATAGTTCTATTTGGAGCCCAGCAAAGCTCTCAGCTAATGCCCCCAGGGATGCAGCATCATATCTGGCCAGGAGCGATGCAGAGACGTCTAGTGGTGGAGGCTTTGTGGCTCGCCTTTTACCAGCACATCTGGCTCCACAAGATTAGTGTGCTACTGGACCCCAGGAAAATACACATCACGTGTACTTAAAGGAACACAAAAACAACAAGCCTCGAAAAAATGCTTTCCGTAGCGGTTTGCCGGGGAAGAAATAAAGCCCTGCCATAAACAGATTTGAGTTTGTTAGAAAATGAATGCAAATACAAATGTAAATATGCAGAAATTAGATTTTTCAGAGAACAGGGAGTTAATCAAGTGGAAGTTGCTTTTAAAACATGCCATCAGTCGCCCGGGGTTCCTCCATCGTCTCACTTGCCCTCTAATGTCTCTCAGCACTTTAAGCTTTTAATGCACGCCTTTGAAAAATGCTCGTCAGACCAACACATCCATTTTTCCTTTCCTCCTTAATGACAATTGTGTATTTATATGTCCCTGGTTTGCTGCGACGTTGGTAAATAATACACTCCAGAATGATGAACAATCCATCGTTGGACATGTTACGGCAGCCTTGTAATGAACTGAAGTCATTTGTGTGGCAGTAATTACACACTCCTCTGATTAAAGATGGCTGTGCTGGATAGTATTTGGGTAATTATTCCCTTTTGCTCTATGTGATAAGCTCATAATGTCCAGTCGGGGGTGTGTGTGTGTGTGTGTGTGTGTGTGTGTGGGGGGGGGGGGGGGGGTGCAGGGATTGGGAAGAAGTTAATGACATGCTAAGGCTGGTTGGAGTGAATATCCAGTCGCTTTTCCTCAATCACTCACTCCCTTGGCCTCTGTCGCCCCTGCAGCACGAGTGACTATCTTTATGTGTAGTGTCCCAGCATGTCGGCACTAGCCAGGCTAAAGTAATTGCTACTGAAATGGCCGGGTTGCACGGAGCCATCGTTATATGAATGCTAATGACAGCTAGCCTTAGCTCTTCGGGGTTAACGCTAACATGTGACTGCCCCTCCAACAATGCTAATTAAAGTCAGCTCTTTTTTCTCCCTCTTCTTCCTCTAATTCTGTGCTCCATGGTTGACCTAATCCCTCTCCTTATCCCTACTTGCTGTTTGTAATTAACACTTGCCTCCCTCATCTATCCATTAGCCACTCTGTCAGCTCTGCCTGCTCTCCTCTCAGCCGAGGGCCCGTCTTTCCTCCAGCGGCGCATACCTTGATCCTCCCTCCAGAGTGGCATCCTCTCATCTCGCCAGAGGTTATATTTTCCTCAGCCCAGCCACACCCCCCTGCAACTACTTTCATCCATCATACGCACGCACATGCACACATCCACTCGGTGCAACAACATGACCCCATAGACACAGTCGAGGCACAGGGGAGTAGAGAGCTCGTGATGCTAGTGATCAGTCAGCTTCATTTCGACTTTTTCTGGCATTAAAGACTCTAAGGGTTGAGTAGGGATGGCATGTTGCCTGTCATATACCTGCTTCAGCGTTCACCTCAAAGATCTGAATGCGCCAGGTAGCATCTCCCCCCACAGTAGAGGTCATTGTGTTGTTGTCGTTGCGTTGTTGTGTCGAGTACAAATTTGTCATCTCCATGTTCCGTACGGGGGCCGAGCTAAGGGTTAGCATGTTGACAATGAAGAATCTTAGTCAGCCAGGCGCGAAATGAGAGTGCGAGAAGGTAACCGTTGTTCCCCAACCACCCAACGACGACTGCATAGGACGGGTTTTGACTCCCCTAAAGGCAGCATGTCCAGTAATATAATGAGTCAATCAGAATTAGAATGAGGTTAACGTGAGGTGGTTAACCCCCCCCCCACACACACACACACACACACAGACCCCCAGTCTATCAGTAAACTGTACTGTAGCTGCTGGAAAGGGACTGGCCACTTCTAAACCCCTACCACTTAGCGCAGAAGACAAAATCCACAAGGTTAATCATGCACTGTCATGTATAGAATGCATATTGGTCTAGGGTGTTTGAAACAATCAGACTAAGGTACTACTTTGTTTGTAAGTGGCACAAAAATTGCCAGTTAAATTCAGCAGTTGCTTGAGTAAATTGCCTGCTTATGGCTTATGAAGTAGTGCTCAGTGCTTTATCTGCACAGTCAGAGGCCTGAACCAAAGCTACTGAAACACACACAAAACAGGTTCAAATGCAGTTTCTTATGGTTGCTCTTTAAGTCTTGGAAAAGTGACAACATGTGCTGTTTTAACTAAAAAAAAGAGAAAAAAAGCCAGAGTAAAAGACCAAAACAGAGACAGAATCCTGCCAACAGACCAGAGCCCAATGCCCACAGAGGGGTGCTGTGGGGCGCCATCTCAGACAGAGAGCGGCGCAGGGAAAAGCAGAAGAAAGCAAAGCAAATGGGCAGTGAGAGGTGGCCCCGGTTTATCTGCTGCGGCAGGCTTGGCGCAGCCTCCCAGCGCTCTGGGGGAGCCTAGTGCTACCGTTTTAATGAATGTAAACGAGGACGGAGGGGACTTCCGTTAATGCTTAGCAGCGCTTTGGAAGATGCCAGGAACAGGGGCTCCACAAGCCATGGCGGACCTGGCAGCGGCCGTGGCACATGCCCAGGAGAGAGGCGCCAGGAGCCGTTTGTTTGACAAGGCCCAGAGATGGAGCTCATGCTAAGAACAGAGGGGCTTTGTAGTCAGGGCCAGATATGCTGGAGCACAGGCGGGCACAGACACTTACACATATGGAGAGAAACACATGTACACATTTGTTACACACATTTGATGGTCTTACAAGCTCACAGTGGAGATAACACACACTGTTTTGTATCTTTGTGCACTTTCACAGAGGCACATACATTTTTTTGAATATATAATAGTTGCATGATCTCCCAGTCTACTTATATATAGTCACATGAAACTGTTACATCCAAAGAGGTGAACAAAAACAAAGAAAAAATATATAAACACCACATACAAGAATACACATGCTCTTGATCCCTCTGTGCAGCACACATAGACACACACAAGCCTCTCCAGGCTGTGGTCATTTTCCTGTCATGATTTAAACAGTTGTTCCAAGGCCTTTTGCAGCCACCCATCCTCTACCCCTCCCCAGACCCTTCCCTCCTTCTTCTTCCCCCCCACCCTCCCTCCCTCTCTCTCTCTCCCTCTCTCATCTCGCCGAGAATGAAAGTGACATTTTTGAGCCTGCATCCCTCAACTCGCGCGCCGGCTTGACAGCGGCACATTCAAGGCAGTGTCAGGCTGAAATTATACTGTCTGTGAAGCTCAGTAACGAGGCAAGGGATACAGACGCGCCGAAGAACAAGCACACCCTGGAGCTGTGAGAGTCAACCTTCGCCTTTGAAGAGTGATGAGGAGTAGTGGGATGAATCAAGTGGATGAAATGAAAAGGAGTGTTTGTTTTTATGCTGCAGTTTATGGAGTCTGTTTCATCTGATATTTGAAGATTGCAGGTTCAATATGAAGTGCTTTTAATTTACTACAAGTACAATTTCTCTTTAGTGGTAACACTTTGATTAAAAGAAAATATGTGATTTTGAATGTGTGACACACCAACGTAGTCACACTGCACTTCAAAGGCACAAATACTGTAAGCAGGTGTACTATTAGGAGTAAGTACTTCATATGTGTATGTTACACATACACTCTCCCAGAGAATAGCTCTGTTAACTATGTAAATCATCCTGAGGATGACATCACAGTTAGCAAAAGGTCAAAATACTCCACTGAGCCTCCAGCTTCACGTCACTGACAGCTGACACTGAGTCCACCCTCCAACAGCAGGAGCACTGTTTCCGCTCGTTGCTGACTGTCAGTCTCAGCAGTGGCATCATTGCTCCTGCAGTTGGTATAAGAATGTGTTCACAATTCAGGGTATCCTCTTGACCTCAATATGATATAGGAAAGTTTAGAATAATTAAAATCTTTGGCAATATTTAAGTAATGTATAAAATGTCTAGGTAACTATTATTAGCATTTGGAAAAAGCATTAGAGAGGAGTGAAAATATGGATTTACCTCCTTTTCTATGTCAAGGTAGCATTTTTTTCTTTTGCTACTAAATGAATGTTTTATTGTATCTTGATGTACTCAATTTACCTTCTGTTTACCTCATAGTTTTAATATCTTATTTCTCATTGTTTTTATCTCTCATTTTCACTAAAGGCCTTCTAGGGACAGGTGTTGCAAGCACTATGATAGTGATAGTGAAATCAGATAGCTGTCTTCAGTTTCTCTATGCATATTATATCCGTCCCTATCAAATAAATAAATAAATAATAGTATCCTGAGGAGGTCCTGTGTATGTAGCTCTTCCTTATCTGGCAGTGAATGTGCTGTTGACTCATTCCCTTTTACTCTGACTCAAATCATGTGCTGCATACTGCAGGCTAGATTCTTACCCAATCCTTTGCCCATGACGAGCGCTCTCCCCGGCCAAACTGCAACTGCTCCTGACACAACTCGTGACACAGCCCAAGAGGGAGCCAAACATTGTCACAGAGAGGGAGATAGGGGCAGAGAGAGAGGAGGGGCCACTGGATGCCATGTCTTCCTTTGCCTTCTAAAAAAAAAAAAAATGGGTGGTGTATTTCTGCCGCCATGGAAACATACCTTGTGACAGCACCTGCACCCTGCACAAGCTGCCCCAGCCGTGACCTGCAGCATTCCACGTCAAGCCTGAAGCAGCGGGGGGAACATTTTAGATTAGACAACGACTGAGAGAGACAGGAACATGAGAGAGATTACGCACCCTGGGATGAGGCTAGAGTTACAGTCAGCTGGATAGGGGTAAAGGGGTTTGTGATAGTGGTGAGCTTGGGAAAGTGAGCTACGCTCAGACTTCCACAAGAGATAATGTCTCGTGTGTGTGAGGGAAATGGGGGACACTTGAGGCTAAAGTTTCCATGGACAAAACGGTCAGCTGGTGCAATGGACTTGTTAATGTTCAACACTGAAATCTGCAATGTGTTAAAACTGTTACCAGGATATTACTTCAGGGCAATCAGTCATGTTGCTGAAGGGGTTTAAACATAACATGGTGGCAAAGACAACCATCTATGCAGGTTTCTACCAGTTCTAACGTACCCACCTGACTTCTTCTGCAGACACTAAAAAAATTTGCTACATTTATACTACTATGTTATTTAATGTGTCACTTGGCCAAATGATATCTAGAAACAATGTAGGCTATTTACAGCCAGGCTGAAGCCTGATATGACTGATGATTTATTGCAAAAATAAAAATTCTCCAAGACATTTTGCTCCATTTGAACTTGGCTATTTGATCAGCTTAAGACTCTGTATTGGCTAAGTGTAAATTAGGTCCATGATGTATGTGCCCTGACCCAGAACCTCCTCTTGAGACAGATTGCACAGTCTCCCCTTTCCATGGAGCAGGTGGAGTTTCAGTCCCATGACTAAGCTCTCAGTGTAGCCAGCCAACACTAGTTGAGTTTCCACCAAGTACCACCCCTTTCCTCCTTTGCACATTTGCCATTGTGGGGGGTATCAGTTCTTGCTCTATGTAGGCCGGCAACATTGGACCTCCCCTCCTCCCTCTCTCTCTCTCACACACACACACACACACACACACATGATATGTCCTACTCTGCCCCTGCAAAGCGAGACCATGAATGGGCTGGAAAAGTGGGGCCCCACAGAAGTGTCTTTGCCCCATGACATATTCCGCATGGAGGAAACTTGAATGGGGTAGTGGCATTGAGAAGGGTGAGGGATTAAATTACAAGTTAAAGACAGGAATGACATATGATCAGCTGATTTACCAGGTTTTTCAAATATGGCTCAGACACGCTGTGTGAACATTTCCGTTTTATCCAACCAAGAAGTATCGTGGTGCATTTAATTACTCATGATAACCCTTCTAAACCCTCTGTGTTTCAGACAGCCCTGTAATTGATTGTTACTTTCAAACGCTCATAAGTTCATGTCAAACCAATGCTCAATAGGAAAGAAAGCCAACATGCTCAATCAGTGTGTCCCTGGGATTGACATTGATATGGGGTGTACTCCATTGTTTCTGACAGAGTGTTCTTGAGTAGCAGCACAAGTCAACAGAGTTGGAGCCGGAGAAGCTTCAGCGATAGCATTGGGGATCTGCCCTTGCCCTTGGTGGACGTGTGTTTAAGACAGGCGGGCAGCTGTTGGCGCCGGCTGGAGGAGCTGCTTTAGAGGCAGGGGTCCATCCCGTAAATGGAGCCGTGCGGTTCTGATGGATCAGCACATCAGTTCCCTCCTGCAGGGTCAAACAAATGGAGGGTAGCATAGAGCCTATATCACTCATTATGAAGGAAACAGGGGAGGACGAGGTGGAAAAAACTAGAATGAGATTTTATTTTTCTTTTGAAGACGAGTCATTCACAGAATTTCTGAGACTGAGAATCTCAAAACTACTTCTAGTCTTTACCATTACTGTATTAAACCAGAAGACAGATTTTGAAGGGTTAACAGTTGTAAAGTCACAATTATTGTAACTCAAAGTGATGTCAAATACCACTGTGAATTATTCATGAAACCGTTTTTTGATTTCTCACTTCTTCGGCGTCATTCAGGTTTGGAAAAAAGCTGTAAAACATTAAAACGGCCACGACTACGCTACTAAATTTTTCACTGAAGACACGCAATTCTTACATTCATTTGTCAGTGATTGCTGCTTGGATTATAACAATGAATCATTGCCACTACTGAACTTTGGATGCTGCTGACTAGACACTGCGGGCGTAAAGTATTAGCTGCACAGTAGTATGGAATAAGCAAGATTTTGTGTCGTCAAGTATTACGTCAGCGTTACATTTTATCTCACTTTTGAGGTTTGATACACTGTCTGTCAATTCAAGGAGCTGAAGTAAAACTATATGGAAATACACAAACAGTAACAATAAACTTATAGGTTGCCAGACAAAATATTAATCCACACCACATGTACCACACATCAGTTGAAAGACAACTGCCTTTTTATGCTTACTTATAACGTATAACAGATTGTCTGCAGTTAAAAGGATGTGCTTTTATCAGCAGAACCTGCCTCAACAGCTGGACACAGCTGGCTAATATGAATATCTCATTCCAGTATGAAATATCAAAGCAAACATCCTACCACCATCAGAAAGAAACAGTCCCCTAATATAATAAATAATATGAATTACCTGCTGACATACTATTGTAATGTGTACAATATTACATGTACATTAGAGCATGTTCGAGTAGCATCTGTCTCATTCCATTTCATGTTACATTAATCACACTGTACCATAATAACTTGTCTGGGCTAATGGAAATTCCAGTTATCTTGTTCCCAAATTCATTAAGTTCCACCACTGTCACTAAACTAAAATTAATCACGGAGCTGAAGAAACAAAATATAACTGTTTTCATCACTATTATAATTTAGGAGGTAAAAAAACAGCAATTTCATCATGAAGCATTATTGTCATTTTTGTTCCTGCCATAAAAGGGCAGAAACCGCAAAATGAGGACAGAAATCTTATACCACATCGAAGAAAAAAAACATTAAAAAAAAATAAATCCACAGATTCAAACTCGACAAAAACTGGTGGCAATAATTTATCAGTGACACCAAATTGCAAACTGCAGATAAATAGTTTGGTATGAGTAATTTTTGTAATCAGACTTTTTTTTAAACCTGTCTGAGCACGTTAGGGCTAAAAGACACATTTCAATACAAAAATATATAACAAAACTGCTATATGGATGGATAGAGAATTTTAAATCAAGAGTTGAAATGGAATTAAATCAACTTCATTTGGGAAGTCACAATTTAAGACTTTTGGAGATCCAATGTCCTGTAAGATTTGAATATTATAGCTCACCAGTGGCTCTCTCCCTGTGCTGACACTGAGATGCTGATGAAGAGAACAAATCCTTCCCTCTCAGCCCATCCCCCATACTTCTCCATCTATCCCTCCATTTATTTCCCCATCCCCATATTCAAACCAGCCAGTAATTCATGTTGCATCATAGGGCCCCTGTCTATATAAATCAAGAGCCCCATCTATGAAGCATATCTTTTTGATAAAGCTGCCCCTTCATCAAGGTCTTTTGACGCTCCGTTACTAACCATATTGATTTGTCCTCAGATTATTTTCGGCCACATGGGTGTTTCTATTTTTTCTCCACCGTCTTTTTCTTTTTTAAACCATGACAGAAATGGATCTATGGTAATCATATTCCATCTGTGACACTGCTCTCGGTCCATTACTATACACTATCCTTGCTTAACCCAGAGAATCCCCACCCCCTCCCCCTCCAATCTTACCTTAATTGTGCTGTTAGGGAAGCAGAATCTAATTCCGAAAAAAGCATCTACACGCTTACTCTCCTTCTATCTCTTTCCATTCTCCAGCCACCCAGCTCACCCCACCCACCCCCCCACACACACACACACACACGCAGACACACACAAACTTTGGTTGACGGCAACTCCTAGAAAGCAAACAGGTCTTTGGCTGGAGGAGCCAGATAGGAGCTGGTTGGCTCCCACCAATCCTTTATCTGAGCCAGCGCTGCACATCAATAACACAAACACCACCATTCCTCCCCTATTCCTTCTCTCCCTCCCTCCCTCCCTCCCTCCCTCCCTCCCTCCCTCCCTCCCTCCCTCCCTCCCTCCCTCCCTCCCTCCATCCTCTGTCACCAAACACCCTCCCCTCCTCTCCTCCTCCTCCTTCCCCACCAGCTTGTACTCCTCCACTTTTAATCTTTCAAAACAAAACGGCAAAGCCCCCTAAGAGAAACTGCATCAAGCTGAGAAAGTGATAAAGCAGTTATTTATTTTTTTATTATTATTATTTTGGGGAGAGAGGTGGGGTTTAGCTGGTGGAATTATTTCCACATTTCAATGTGCTCTTTTTAGGTACCTTCCTGGGCTTATGCTAATAACCTGTTGATCTGTGCCTATGCTTTGTTTGGCTGCTGTCAACTCCGGCTCCACCGTGCAGAACTGGGCAGACAGGCATAAACAAGCAGCCTGAACATCAGTCATGCAAACACTTTTTAAATGCCATCGTGTTACCCAGGCGAGTGCTTTTATTGTGGCGTGTGATCCTCACTTTGATTGTACTTTTTTGTGTCCAGTACTGCCTTTTATGATGATGAAGCGAGTAGTCATTTTTCATCCATCGAAATGGAAGAGCGATAACAGCACGTATTCAGCCTGAAATCGTCTGGATGCAGCTCTAATTGCATTCAGTTTGTTTGATCTCTGTACCCTGTATCTAGTGAAACTCTTGTAACATGCCAGACACACACACCCACACACACACATACACACCCACACAGCCACGGATGAATTCCTGTTTGTCTCTGTTTCTCTATCTTCTTTTCTTGTGCTTTAGTAAAGAGGTTAAACTCTTAACAAAACTGGCATCTTTCTGACACTCAAATAGAGGAATCGGATAATTTGCCTCTGCCCTAAATTCCCTAATTAAACGTCTTTTTTTTTTTCCTCACAAAAGTGATATTTCCTTAAAATGGTGTGCGCCTGTGTGTGTGTATGTGTGTGTGTGTCTTGTAGCTTTGGGGTGTTTGCCTTAGGGGAAATAAACACTACAAGACTTCCTGCAGACTCTGTGCATTTACAAAGAGTCATGTCCCAGCCAAATGTGCAGCAATTCTCCCAGAAAGCCTCTGAGCAAAAACGTGGAATTCCCATCAAAAAATGTTTAGCATAAATTGAGCATAAAAGATATCTGTGCACTTTATACACAGCCTTAAAACCAGGAAACATGCCACGTTAGGTCACAAGGTCTCGCTCTAACTATGCTGAATCAATAGTCCAGGCAAAATGGCACACTAATCAACATTCCATTATTTCTATTTGCATATTTGATCCAGGATTTGTTCAATGGATTATACATATTACCTGCATGATGTTTAATTGCCTTTTTAATAGACTCTGTGATTAAACAAGGAAGTCAGCGTAGTCTGGTGGAAGAGATGAAATTGGAGGAAGAAAAAAAAAAGTGCAGAAAAATCTTATTAGAACAAGTTGCTTGCATCCTCCGGAAAAGCGTATGAAGGTGCGGGAATGAAATAAAGCAAAGATCCGTCTTATGATAGAGGCAGCAGTGGCTGTTCAAAATTCATTCATTTGCCTGGTGTTTGTTTAAGGAGATTGAAGAGGAGGCTGCTTGTTACCGTCACCGCAGAGTTCCATATCTTATCGTGTTTTGACAGATGAGGGGCGTGAGGCACCAGGATGCACACACGTGGAGTTTTTGTTGCATTGTGGGTGAGCGTAGGAATGAAAGTTTAGTATTAAATGCAGAGTTTTCTAAGACTTTTTGCGTGACATGGGGTGAAAGCGTATAATTGCTGGGGAGGTTAACTTGTCAAAACCATCAGCTGCATGCAAATTATCACAAAAATGCATCTTATCATGCAAATATGCACAGTTAGCCATCATCCCTGCTCACCTGACATACTGTTTTCTGTTTGGAATGGTGGTGAAAGAATTAGAAAGAGACAGACGGGGGAGGGAGACATGCACAATCCAGGCATTAAGACAGAAACTTAACACAGTGACAATGGACTCTCTTACAGCACTAACAATGGGCTCTCTAATCTTCAGCAGTATTAGCGGCAAGCTGTAGGTAACCCAAGACAGGCACAACTGACTTTCAAAGAAGGCTGGGTGTCCAATATGTCATGGTCACATTGCATTTGAGGTTGTGTGTATATCTGATCACACAGCGTGTCTTCATATAGTTTACATTCTTTGGCATCAGGGTAGATTAGTTGATAGTACATTTAGTCTTTTCCCCTTCATGAACTGCAAGGCCAGTTTGAAATATATGGGTGATATTGGCTAAAGGCCAAAGATGCTCATGCACATATAGCCATGCTGTGCATAGCACACATGAGAAGAAGCACAGTCTTATTGCATGATCGCACATTCTGATATATCTTGTGGCATCTCCTAACAAGGAGAAGTAAAAAAAAAAAAAAAATGTCTCTGTGAGGTCACCCTCCTACAGTTAGCGGCCAGTCACCTGCTCTCATTAATAAGGAAATTAATGTTGCATTCCGTTTCAATTAACCTTCCCCGGCTACAGGAGCAAGACTGGGGGGGGAGGCCCCGGCACCCGCCGAGGTCAAGGTAATTGAATCAGAGGTACAACGACAAGGCCAAGGAGTTGTTGCTATGGCGTTTAGGGGCAAGCGCTAGCCCGCCGTAAGGGTGGAGGTTGAGACTGCTGTGTGTTGTGTTGTTGCATCTCAGAGATGTGACCGTCATCATCAGTGAGATCAGCCGTTGTAACTATCAGGTGGCAAATTAGGGGATTGTCAGGCTTGACTGTTGGGTGGCAGTAAATCTGCATAATATCTGATGATAGTTCATCAAATATTGTGTGTGCACATGAATCTGCTTGCTCCGAGGGATGAAAATATGAATGTTCGAAAAGCCATCTGGTATTTGCAAATCAAAAAAAAAGAGGGAATGGTAGCATATTAGTAGGTTTTCTTGTTTTTCAGGTGTAGAAATAGGAGATTTCTAGTATCCCTAGGCATTACATGCATAACAGATTCGTAATTTACGGTTGATGCCAATGCAGGAGCTGTCTGCCCCTTATGTTGTGAGACATTAGGGTGTGGAGGTTGGATATGGAGTGGCTCAGTTTCTTTTTATATATAATTTCCCCCCAAACTTAACAATACTTAAAAGGCAGAGTTAACTCCTGTCATTTTGTGATACCATGACATCAATCATTAATAGCCTTTAATACTAGTACTGATGTTTTGTATTACACAAAATCTATGTTTTTTCTTTTTTCTTTTTCTTTTACAAGATTCTTATGTATTTTTTTAGACGCTTACACTTATTTTGTTACTGTTAGATCTTTTCCTCCCTCCTCCACCTCTCCTTATTTCTCCCTTTCCTCCGGTGTGTCTCCGATGATGGTTGTCTGCTCCTCGAATGCGCTGCTGAGCATTGGCCAACAGTAAAACACACCTGGGTGTGTCCAGCCATCTGATGAATGACCCTGCGGCTGGCGGTCGGATCGATACGAAGAGTGTGTGTTTGTGCGGGCACGCGCTTGAACATGTTGGGGGTGTGAAGCGAGCAGGCGCATTCTGCTGAGCTGGAAATCCCATTAAATCCCCGCTACCACACACACACACACACACACAAACACACACACACTTGCTTTTTAACGCACTACATTCTCCGCTAACACACATTAGTAAACACACCCACTAGCTATCTATGTCTTTACTGACACACACCAGCCCACACAGAGCACGTTTCACAACTGTGTACCTACACACACAACACACGCTCTACCTTTGTTGTAAGAGACCAGCTATAACTCACTGCTCTCCTGTTCTGTACCAAGTAGAGCGATGCAAAGCTGCTGCTCTCCTCTCACTCCCTTAACACAAGCAGGCAGAAGCCTCAGATCTTCTCTTTTTTGTCAGGGAAATGTCAAAATGCCTGTAACGGCAGTACTCAAGCAGCACAATATGTTTGTTTGTATGTGTTGTGGCTAGTGATATGGATACTATGACTCATCTCACTGCAGGCCCAGCAGGTCTTTTGGCAACATGTAGTTCTGTGTGTGTGTGTGTGTGTGTGGTGTATGTGTGTATACATGTGTGTTTGTATGTGTGTGTGTTGTGTAAGCAGCCACCTTGCCGCCCTTATGCGTGCACTGAGTGTGCAGCATTGGCATTCGAAATAATCTCTTCCTATCTGTCTCTGTGTGTTTATCCCCCCCTCACTTGATCCCTCCTTTCCATCCTTGTCTCTCTTTCTGCCTAACACCTTCAATCCACCTGTTTCCCTCCATCCTTCTTTTGTGTACTGCTCTCTTTTGTTGATCTCGCTTCATCTGTCATCTCTCCCCTCTTTCATCCCTCTCTCCATCCAGGGGCCCCTAGCGTGACATTCTATCTCTGACACATCATGCATGTCCTGCTCCGATGATGCCTGCGCACTGACAGATCAGCCACAATGTGTGTCATCTGGCTAGAGGAGGAAGAGAAGGAGGGGAAGGGGGTGGGGGCAGATAGACAGGGATGATCACCCACTCCCTCCATCACCTATAACTGGCCTGTGGAACCACAGACAGTTGTGTTGTTGTCTACACTTCCTGAGGTGGAAGTTTTGTCAAAAGCATTTTAGAATGTGGATAAAAGAGAGGTTTTGTCTTTGTGTGCTTTGTCTAATAGGCATCCATGCGTATATGCATTTTAAAATTGGCATGCGCATATCAGATTGAATTTCACAAGAATGGTTGATAAATAGCGAAACATGACATCTGTGGGGAGTTGGGGTGCAACAGAGGTAATATCACTCAAGGTGAAAAAACACAGAAAGTTTGAAAGTGAATGCATTTATTTTCCATAAGGCTGCACACACACCGAGCCTACATCAAGATGCCTCATAGTAACTCTTCACCTGCAGGTATCGAATAAAGGAATTAAACAAGCAAAATCCCTACATTTCTTTGGCTGCATAATAGCAATCGCAGCAAAAAACGAAATATTAAAAAGTCGGATTGGATAGTTGGATGGATCAAACACTTTACTGGCAAGTTTGCCAGGTTTTTTAAGGGTGGAATCAGAGAAAAAAAGGCATGGTTTATAGAATAAAAAGGGTATGCTTAAAGGTGGTTTGTCACTGTCATGGCAAACTGATAGATGATTAGATATGTTTTATGCGAAACTGGCATTTTGGCCTGAGGGTGGCACAATAGGAAAACTCGTTGCATGTGCCAAATAGAAAGGATTTGTTTCTAGGGAACATAAATATACCCAAAATATACTAATACCGTTTTGTGTTGAAATGCTGAACTGATGTTGACCTACATAAAATGTCAGTGGGTCACCAAAAGCATTGGGATTTATACTCATACTACTGTGAATATTCCGAGCAAATTTAATGAAAATACAGCAAGCAGAAAACATTATACTTTGTCATGGGTCTGACTGTTGGTCAAGTGGACATTTTTAGCCTGATGGTGGCATCTGACAAAATGTCAGGGGTCAACAATGTTGCAGACTCGATGTTGTCCAAATGCAGTAGGCGCCACTGCTAATGGGTCAGAAATTCATGGCTAAACACTACAGCGATAGAATAGTTGAAAATACAGTTTTTCTAAAGTCACTATTATAAGAGGAAAGCCCACAGAACAACATTAATCATGCTAACTTCAACTATCCAGTATAAAAGGATGAACCCTGCCTAATGTGATCACTGAAGCAGTCTGATCACATCTCTATCCCCACTCAACACTTCAAATATTGTAAAGTGACTATAATATGTTTGTCCCGTCTACTTTTCTCTCACCATTCATCCATGTCACAGCAGTGTGCATTTATGTATATGAAATACTTATAGAAACTGAGTCAATTAATGCATGCACAAATGCACAATGCACTCATGTCAGCAAGCAATCTTACATACTGCATGTGCAGACTACAAGAGCTTATTTATACTGTTGTTGGCCCACAGGAAGGCCTACCAGCTCAGCCTCATCTCTGACCTCTTGATCTGCCACTGGGTCACACTAGCACTTAACTGCCCGTTAGTCAAACCAATCCTATCAGTTATGTCACGCAAGGATGAGGGGCTTTGGACCCTCCCTTCCTCTATCCACATCCCTTCCCTGAGCCACCTAGCCTTGCTTAACCTAGTAAGTCTCTTATAGTATTCCCAGGACAGACCACACATTTCCCCACAACATCTAACCTGGATCAGGTTAGACTAGCTGTACCACTGTTGTACCTGTGGAGCTTAGCGATGTAGTAGTCTCCCATCCTCCCCTCCTTACTTGCCCTTTTATCCTTCCCTGTAGCTATCTATGGTGTTTAATAAACTAGCTTAGTGGAGTTCCCCCTGTAATAGAAAAAATGCTAATGGTCTACATTTCCAGGAAAGAGATCAAGCATGTAAGTTTTGGACTGAGCTTTTTTACCACAAAGTGCCAGAATTTAGCTCTACTGTACTTTCAAGTAACATTGACCAGAGTCTTATGTATTTTATTCTTAAAATTGTGTCATACCAGAGGCCTACACTACTAATCAGGATTTGGGGTAAGAGAGGTATCTTAATGTTTGACCCTGAGTGTCACAATGGTTGTTCACTTTATACTAGGGTACATTGCCATAGCTGAAAAACAATGGTGGTAAAGCAAATAAGCCCCCCGAAGAAAGCCACAGTGACAGCCAAAACCATGAAGACGTGTTAGTGTCTTACTCCCACTGCTACCAGTCGCTAACCTAATGTGCCAGATGGTTTGTTAAAAAGAATCATCTGAGAAGTCGTCCTCGGACACTGTTTGGAAAAATGGGAAGTCTCTTTCAAAAAATACATGGCAGGTTATTGAACAAATCTGTCTATGTCATGATGGATCTTTGCGTGATGTTGTGATCTCCAGAATGTAGCTGCCTCGCAAGGTAACCCTGTTGCATCCCCATTGTCTATTCAACACTTGCTATTGATATGTGGTTGTGATGCCTTGCTTAGTGAAATGCTGCCTGTGATGTGAGCATTTGACTGTAAAACATTGCAGTCATTCTGTGCATTTGATCTTGTTAAAAATGTCTCCTTCGGCAGGGCCAGCAGTAAGGAGATAATGAGATTGATGTACATATTAACTCATGTTAAACTATGAAGCTGTATAGTGTTTAAAATAAAATTAACAAAGTTCTTAAACTATGTTTATTATGTAGACTGAAAAACAGAACAATTTAGGTCAATTGTTGTTGAGTCTGGAAGTAGAAGTCAAGACAGTTGCAGGATACTGAGGAAAAAAGTTAATTTTGAGCCCTGCCGGATCTGATACTGATCATGGCAATTCCTTTTTATCTTCAGGGCTTTTCAGTGGATTGCTGCTAGGAGACAGGGGGGAACGTATGCCAGCCCTTTTTAATGACCCCCTGTCCTCACCCAAATGCAGGGCTACAAAATAAATTCAACGTGGCCCTTATCAAAACAAGGGTCAGTATAGAAATGACTTTTGGAATACTGAAAGCCCACAATACTGAAAGCCCACTTCAGCTGTCTGTATGTGCTCAGAGTGGACCCAGACCAAGCTTGCCAGATAGTCACAACGTGTGTTGTGCTTCACAATATAGCATCCATACAGAAGGAGAGAGACCCTCCTGTCAGCCAGCTTCTTGATGGGGTGGACCCCATCACCCTAGACCACCCAACTGGCAGGGCTGTGAGAGAGGCTATCACACAGTTTTTGCCTAAATAAGAAAGAATGAAAACAGACCTTTTTTCATGTATAAGTCTTTATTTTTCAATGATTTATTTATTTAGTTGTTCTTTTATTCTTAGGAACAAAGAAAAGGGCATTTTAGTTTAATTGTTACCCATGCCTGGAAATAAATTATGTTACTGAAGCAACTTCTTTTCATACTCTAGTTTTTCCACCTCGAGCTTCACTTTTTTGATTAAAATGTTTTTGTACTTTGTACTAATCCTGAGTTCTGTCCTCTTATATAGAGACTTCACATTGTCTGCCTCAGCCTGAAACAAATAAAACACGTGTACAGTTGCTTTGACATTCAAGCACTGTCGCTTTGCAAGGCTTACTGGAAAAAAGATGCAAATGTCACTTTGACTACCCTGTTTCAAACAAGGTTCATTCTTGGCCTAGAAGTGGAAGCCATAGGCTCATGGCGAGGAAGGGTTAGGGTTAGGGTTAGGGTTCCCTCTTCCTGCAAAATTAACATCATAGCAATGGAAGCAAATTATTCAGTTTTGGATAGAGAGCACTTAAAGTGGTTAATTGTCCCATGTACAGACCAATACCATTTGCAAGTAATTAAACATAAGTCAATTACAGCCAAGTGTCTACATTCTCACCATCTATGTTAAGATGGGAAAATTGAAAAGTGGATAATATTGGTGACAAAAGACTTAAGTGTACCCCTGACACAGTCTCTTGGTCATTTAGGGCCTCCACCTGAGAAAAGAAGAAATGTAAATGGCTAATTAATTCATAATCATCAACCGCAGATGACATGCCAGTGTATATATGACAGGTTGCTGTCACTGTTACCTCTGTATGGGACAGTAATGGTGTGTGGCAGCAACTTCCCATCAAAATAAATCCATTTGACTACTTACTTCGACAATCATTATTATATAATGTAATTATGTTTTATTAGCAACCTTGTAATTTTAACATTGACTCATTTAAACATACCCTGAACAAATTGTCCTTGTTAGGAGCTGCCAGTGCTACTAGGGTCTGATGATACACCCTCTTCCACCCCTTCCATTAAGGAGCTACTGTGATTATTGGAGAGGGCCAGCTCCTCAGCAGGAGTGTAGTCCTTTGGCGGAAACCCACCCCCAGCCAACCCAACCCAATCTTCCTTGCTAATTTTTTTTCATGTTGGCTGCAAGCAATTCCAAAGCCATTTTTATTGTTCTGTAGGCCTTTGTATACCAATATCATCCTAAAACAAGAGACTGATTAAACCACTAAAGCATTGTACTTGTTGACCTTTTAAGATTTGAAAGTAAGTCTGTTCACCGGTTTGAATTATGTTTTCTTTATTTGTTCCCAAGACTGTTTAACTCTGCTGGGGTTCTGATGAAAGAATAAGGCTCAAATTGTCTTACAAAGCATAAGAATACATCTATGCAACGTATTAATCTAACTAATCAGATCTTCTCTACTAAGCTGTTACTTACATATTCACAAAGTCAATTTTTTGCCAGCTTTCTTTTAGCCTGGATTGTATGTCTTTTTTTTAAATTATAGTTTGCTCGTCTTGTCCATGTTTACGATCGGTCATATGGTGCAAACACTGCCTCAACACTGTGAAAACCTGGGCCCACTTAATGAGTCAATAACCACTGTTGTGACACCACTTAGCATGCCAGCTACAGAAAAGATATCTTGGGTATGTTGAACATGCTTTGTATTATAAGCCCTTGGTCACATGTGTGTTTGTTATTGTTTAGGTTCATCTTAGCAACTAACAGCCATGGTATCCTTTTTTCCCCCTTTTTTGGAGTATTACTGTCAACCTTGTAATTATGATTGATTAATATCATTCAGCAGAATTTGAAAGTAGCATAAACACAAGGAACACTCCTTCTCTGGTATAGTGAGAATAACTTAAGACCACCAGTTTTATCGGAGGGAAAAGTTGTTTAGAGGAATCCAATTCCATCACATAGATTCTAACATTGTTCATATTATACATATTTAGTGTAATTTACTTCAGTTTGTTCCTTCTTCATTGTGGTCCCACACATTGCCCACCACATACAGCATCTATACAACACATATTTGTGTGGCTTTTGTCAAGGGACTTTGAAGTACTGAATACTTTTTATATTACATTTCATTATTACATTTCAGAAAAACACATTTTCATCTTTAACTCACCCATCCTTGTCCAATAACACACAGACACACAGACACACACACACACACACACACACACACACACACACACACACACACACACACACACACACACACACATACACATTTACCACTTCAAACTGTGCCCTTACAAACCTCTTAGAAACTATTCAGTGCATAACTTGAATCGTTTTCGCCCTGTGCAAATGCAGATCCAAAAATCCATGCTTTTTGTTTAACACAGGGTCTGTTTAACACACCGGGGTCTGACGTGACTGCTAATTTCTGTCTCCCCATTTCCCTGTCTCTTTCTGCCCTCCCTTGCTATCTGTCTCACTCCCTCTCTCGCCCGAAGCTTCTTCAGTAGTAGCCTGGACCCCTTCGCTCTCTTAAAACCAACTGGATTTGTGCCTCCATAATGAACTCAGTCAGTGCAAGAGAATGAGCAGGATTAATCCAGCCAACGGCAATGAAGGGATTTGATGATGTCATCCGTATGAATGAACCAGTTAGCGGATTATTCCCTCCAAGGTGGAAACGATCCAAACAAATGAATGTGAACGCCAGGGCAAAGGGTGGGAGAGATGGGGAAGAGACGTGGATTGCAGTGTGGAAACGGAGAGGTGGATGAGTTAAAGACAGAGACTAGGAAGTCATGGTGGTAAAGATAGCAGGGCAAGACAGAGAAAAAGATAGAGACACAAAGAGAATAAGTGAGGGTGAAAATGATTGATGGATGAGCCGAGGGAGACAAAAGAAAGGACAAATCAGTGAAAGAAGATATAGGTTGGTTTCAAACCTCTGTCTTTCCATCTGCCAGGACAAATGGCATGGTGAGAGGTTGGTCTGGGCAGACAGTGCTTAGTGGGAGATGTCAGCTTTGAGCTATGGGAGCGCCAGAGGAATCTGTCCCGGAGGCCCCAGCTGTGGCAATCACTGCTCAGCGGGCC
This sequence comes from Scomber scombrus, assembly GCF_963691925.1. Taxonomy (NCBI): domain Eukaryota; kingdom Metazoa; phylum Chordata; class Actinopteri; order Scombriformes; family Scombridae; genus Scomber; species Scomber scombrus. The sequence goes on along the minus strand of NC_084992.1, from coordinate 15,091,499 downwards.
GCTGGGCCAGAGCAATCAGGCCACCAGCAAGCCATCAGCTGAGCTCTCTCCCTTCTCTGTGCGTCACCCACCTCTCCCATCAACCTGATCACACACATGTTGGATTGTAACCGTGCGACATAGCAGGTGAATTACACACCTGCCATTATAATGCATTTCTTGTGTAAAGTTAGATTTCAGTATCCCTAACAAAACGGCCTCACTTTCTTAAACAAAAGTTAGGCCCTTAAAAGTCAAATGCAAATGCTTTGCCTTGCTTGTCAAAGGAATATACTTTTGCTCAAATATTAAATGGGATTTCGATGGAGTGGAGTGGAGCTGATTTCATAGTTATTAAGCGTTCGTATATTTACACACAAGCTGTCAGAACATAAGTGTGGAAGTCAGCAAGCAAATGTTTGCGCACACACTCACAAATAAAGCCAAAGAAGCAACACATTTATGTAATTAAATGGACCATACCAATTTATTTTTTTACAGATGGGCCATCACAGGCACATACAGTAATGGGCCCTTCTGAGATGTGTACTCTGTGATCAGCATAAATGGAATAGTTTCTGATTGCTAATGGTATAAATGTGTACCTCTTAGGCCTAAACTATAGGCTAGCATGAATATTTGGCACTGTATCATACCATTTGTCAGATTTGGGTAACCCGTGGCAGGATTTAACCTTTATTTATACTCGAGAGATCATTGAAGGGTGACCCTCATTTACAATGATATTGAGTCAATTACAAAAGCAAAATTGAAATCGTTAAATGAAGTCAGTTCAGGCAGCACACAGAATTTTGTAGGAGGAGACGAAGGGCTCAGCCAGCACCACAGAGACATGTGATCAATTCCTGTCTAGGTTTGCAGGGTGCTCCATAAATACATTTGGCAGTGTTTGCTAGTGGGAAGCCAGTGAGGCATTATGCTCCTGTCGGTGCTCTGGTAACTCCATCAGGTTGTTTGGGACAGCGACATGAAAGTGGATCTTTTTGTGAGTTGCAATGTCCTGGTGAAGCAACTGGAATCTTCACTCTATGTGTATTGGATGAAGTACATGGGTGTCTACATGCTCCCCAGAGCAACAAACTTGTACTTTACATAAATTAAAATTTAGAGAGACTTAAACCCATAATTGCGTAGTCCATTTAAACTTGTGATAAAACTCTAAGATAAAATCTAAAAAAACGCTGATGCATATTAAGAATGCTCCCTTGCTCTTTCCCTCTCTGCTCTCCCCCTTCATAAAGGTCCTAATGAGTTGTCAGCTGAGCTGAGGCAAGACATCCGTAATGTGCCATGAAATATGTAAGCCAGGCCTTTTGGAAAGTGCGTCTGTTTTCTGCCCCCCTTCTTCTATCTCTCTCTCTCTCACTAGGAGAAGGAGAAGAGGTCCCTCTCTTCTGATTAATGTGCATGGCAATGGCAGCAGGGGCAGGTAAGGGGGCGCGGCAAAGCCCAACATATGAATCCATCCCGACACTCTCCCTTTCCCCCTAATTAGATTATTGGACTGATGAGGTAGCACCAGAGATTAAGTCCTTCATCAGTTCTGAGAAGGGAGGGAGGGAGAAGAGATCAGGGGAGGCACACCATCCACTCTTCGTCCTCACTACATCCATCCACCCACTCGTTCTCCTGGTGCTTCTGAAGCACAGTAAATAAGCAAAGTATTAGCAAGTGGCCAATGAGAGAGTGCAATGTTCTAATCATACAGTTCTGTACGTGCTACTTAGAAATGTCTGCAAAAACTTTTCAGGTACATGCTGTCGTGATCATTGACGATTGACGTTGACGGTCAGAATTAGGCAACCAATAACCTAATTTTTACCTCCATCTATTATATCAGTAGAGGTGACTGTACAATAGACCTTCAACAATGGGAGGTCATAGAACACCTTGCACGGAAGGGTCTTGCTCTTGTACACGTTTGCCCTGCACCTACCCCTTGGCCTTAATTTACGGGCTAGACCTTTCTGGTTCTTTTTATATATGCCCCATATTCATTCACCTCCTCCCAACGGACATAAATCCCCCCTTCCTCCTTAGGGCTCTGGTATTTTAAGGCCTTGTTTTCAAAGTAGGAATGGTGAGCTCAAGACCAAGCTAGGGAGCCAGCTCCTGCACTTTCATGTTTTATGACTCAAGGGTATTTCTTTTTCTGTGTCTCAGCAACTGCTGAAAGGTTTTGATGTATATTATTGGTATCCATATGATTGGAGGAAATGTTCGGCTGGGAATTGTACGCTCACAGCTTCAGTCATGTACGCACTGTGAAAAACTTTGGTCATGAAAGGGATGATGTATATCAGTCGTGTCCCATGCAATGTATCGAATCTAGCATATGTCGCAGAGATGACCTCCTGTCCTCAACCTCAACTTTTCCAGTTACCCAGGAGGCTAATAAATTACAGCTGGACGGAATTTTGGCTTCACAGCTCCTGGAGTGGCTGGGAGCCACCACCTCGCACCATGCATAAACTTACATGTACAAATGTGTGCGCCGGTTCAGTAAGACTCTGACCCCACTGTTGGATGCAGGCCCAGCTGCTGTGGCGAGGGGAATTAGGCGGGGGCGGGGGGGGGAATCGGGTCTGGAGATAGCAACTGCAGACTGCTTTTAGTGTAATATCCCTCACAGGTTTCAAAGGCTCCTGCTTGCACATGAATGCAGTTCCCCAACTGCGAGACTATATTTGAATTTAAATGTGGCAGTTTACATGTCATTACTCATGTCATGTGTGTAAAAGTGCATGTGAGCATGTGTAAGAAAGCGTTTGCCCTCTTGTCTGTTTTCCGTCTGGCCAGCACCCCTTTTACTAAAAATATCCTTAGAATTATGACTCATGATGTGTCCTCTGAAAATAAGACCCTTGATGTGTTGTCACACCTCTCTTTTGATTGCAGTGTCACTGTTTTATGAGTCTCTATTTTCATAGAATGTTGCAGTTGGTGTGCAGTTGCCAGCAAAAGCCCTGATGACAAGTCAGGCGATGTCCTTGTCTAATGTATTTGAAACAAAAGGTCTTACTGCTCCTGACACGTCATTTTTTATCCTGTCAGTTTGTCTCCTTTGAAAAATGCTCTTTAATGCACCTTTGATACAGTGCTTGTCCCAAATAAAAATGCTTAGATCATATTAACATAAATATTTTTTTTAGAAAATGTTTGAACAGAAGACTACAGAAACTATGTGATAAACATATTCATAGTTTTCAGCACAGAAGCATGTACACTCATAAATACTTTTGTGAAGTTTTGACTTTCTATTTTTATTTTTTCAAGAAGTTTATTCCGTCTTTCCACTTTTGTCTGTCAGTCTTTTGAATTGTTTAGAGGCCAACATACAGAAAATGTTTGCAATTCTGTCAGTGGAAAAGCAGCTCACATGAAAAGCAGGTCTTTGAAAAATGTAATTTAAAGTATAGTAAAACTGTTTGGAAATTCTGTAGTGTTTGGAGGAAGTAAGCATAACAATTGTTATCAACTTCCAGTATTTGTTCATTCATGTCACTTGCCACAACCTCTGCAAATTTAATGTATTTGTTAGTAAGTGTGTTTCTGTGTGTGTGTGTGTGTGTGTGTGTATGTGTGTGTGTGAGAGTGTGATTTTGTAGGCTATTAGGCCAGAGGGGATGGTGGTTCTGTAACAACTGGAGCTTCCCGGGAAGACTTCCAGGAGTGTGTGTGTATTTGTGTGTGTGTGTGTGTGTGTGTGTGTGTGTGTGTGTGTGTGTGTGTGTGTGTGTGTGTGTGTGTGTGTGTGTGTGTGTGTGTGTGTGTGTGTGTGTGTGTGTGTGTGTGTGTGCACATGCGTGGATGTTCCTATGCCTGCACTGTGCCGAGTGGTTGGTTGATTAAAGACCTGCCCTCATCTTTTCTTTTCTTTTTTTTTTTACTTTTTCCTTCCTAGATCAAAATATGTCTATGGCAAGCATGCAGCCACCAGTTCACATAAATATCATTAGCAGCTTAAATTTAGGGTAATCACATGCAGTTTCCAAGGCCTTGTCCATCCACACAAGTGTTTGTCAGTCGGTGTGTGTGTGTAAGAAGCATCTTAGATGTCATCGCGCAAGGCCGTGAGTTACTGCGTGGTGACAATGTTACAACACTTTGGTCCCTGCAGCAGGCAGCACAGCATCCTGAACCAATGCTTGTGGCTCATCACAGCCAAGCTGAAATAGTACATAAGCATTTGTCTCGTTGGACAGAGCGTGCTGTACATACTGCATCAGGGTGAAATTGGGTGAAACGGGAAGACACCATACAGGGACATATATATATATATATATATTTTAATCACACTGTTTTCATTGAGCTCTTACTGTAAGTCTCAATGTGTCTATACACGTCTGAAGTGCAGTTGTGGAAATTGATTTGCTAGTGTAAATTGCCATCTCAAAGTTGTCTTGATCCTCTCAGCAACAATAAGGATGCTGCTGGAGAACTAATTACTGCTAGTAAATGCATACATGAACATTTAATCTTATTAAACTCAAAAATAGGAGCTGTGGCAGCAAACTGTCCTTGCACTAAACTGTCAAAAGAGTAATAGTGACTGTTTAGATTGTAATGGCTCTGTACACTTGCATGAGTATAATTGGACCTTGCTAGTCAATTTGTAGCCCAGTAGCTAATGAATGAGTCACTGATGGTTTCTATACTCAGCATTAAGTTATTCTTTAAGCAAGTACCACATATTTACTAGCACAGAGTTATACATCTTTTGTACCATAATTCATACAGAAGAGTTTCCAAGTTTTCAAGAAACTGAATGGGGCTTTACTTTTGACCCAAAATAACTCCACTCTTCAGGTCTATAGTAACATTTACACTCAGCAGTCTACAAGTGTCCATATACCACTCAGGATCAGTGCAACAGAGTGAACATGTTCTGTATTCAACAGCAGCCTGAATGGGCAGAAACAGTCGTCTACACCAATTGTAGACTCTGGTTTTTAAGAGAAAACTTTCCGTTTCATGCAAATCCAAATCAGGCTCTCTATGTCATTCATAGGTCCTGACTGTGTGTTTTGTAGTGTAACAGCACAACATGAAACGTGTGAAAAGAGAGAGAGAGAGAAAGGGAGCACTCTTCCCTCCGGCTGTGTCTCTTGAGGAAACATGCTGCCTAGATCCATGGTGAAAATAAAGGAGCACAGGGAGTGTGCTTTTTCCATTTGCTGCCCCCCCTCCACTTCCATCTCCCACTCTCCCCAGGGTTTCAATTACTGTCTCCCTTCACCTCTCATTAGCACGAGCAGGCCGCTCATTCTTAATGCTCACGCGCACACCGGCACAAATACACACACATGCACGGGGCATAACACACATTTGAACTCAAATGGAGCATACGCAAGTGTACCACACACCACACACACCTACACACCTACACACACACTGCTAATTCTAATATGTTCCATGTTGAGCTCTGTAAACACAGCCCTGCGGTTTCCCCTGTGTGTGTAACATGTGCGAAAGGTGCTACTGATAAACACCAGTTCTCCTCCATCATTCATGTTCATCATTTTCTATCAAATTCGGTGCATCATACCTGGAACCACAGAGCATCTTGCATGATTGATGGTGTTAATTATCGGAGGCTGATGTTTCACTTTCTTTCTCAAGGCAGATAAAGTTCCAGTTATATGGTATAAGACAGCAGGGATGACGTGCTTCATGTTGATGTCATCAACTTAGAATTATGTGGGCATCATTTAATACCCTTTCTCAATATTTTACTGATTTACCATTTTACTACTTAGGTAGGACATTTTTCCCACATTACAGACATTCTGCTCAGCAAGCAGTGTTCCACACTGAGAGATCCATAGTCACGGTTTGGATCAACACGGATGAACAAAGGATGAATCGGAGATTTAAGCCACCTAAACTCAGTTGAACACGTTTTTGACACAGCAATCAAACCGTCAGGCTAATATAAAACAAAACAAAAAATGAGATAAAACATGGATCACAACTTTCAGTATACATTTCTATTTGCATCTACGTCACAGTAAATAACCCCTCTCCCTGTCCACATATAGCTGTCAGTGGTCCCGCATCCCGGCATCACTATGGTGGACAAGAAAGAGAGGCCTTCTGGTTGAGATGTCTGAGTTAGCCAGCAGGCTAATTCTGCTAATACAGATTAGCTCCCATGGGAACTGCTGTATTGATTGGACAACAAAGGCTTGGAGAAAAACGCTCCAACATTCAATTATCCACACCGATAGACATAATGCCATTCTACTCCTCCCTCTTTCCCTCCCTCCCCCTCCCCCTCTCTCCTTATCCCTATTTCTTCACTGGAAGAAGCAGTGAGGTTGGAGGAAGAGAGCAGACAAACACGCAGGTGTGTGTGTGTGTGTGTTATCTGATTGTGATCAGGTCTTTGAGTGAGAGAGCAGGGGAGTGTGCGGGTGCTTTCGATCTTCTTTCCGCCTGTCTATATCACTCACTTTTTATTCAAATATCCATTGTTTGCGTATTTCAACATTTACAGATGTGATTTCTAATGTTCAGGGGAAATTGTGTTAATTCCACTCCTGTGCATCAAGCAATGATAAGAATATAATGTCAACATGTGACATATGCTGTCTTCTGAATGGCCTGATTTCCCTCGGGGATACAATTGTAATGGACTGTCTCTGTATCTATGCACATACAGAAATGTTAAGCGAGAGATTGAGGGAATGAGCGACATGTTGGCTGCATCCCAATCAGCAGAATATGACAGGGTGTGACCAATACACACAATTAATAACATTTTGAAGACATTTCACACTAGAGGGAACAATGTCAAGGTATTTGAGTTGCCACTGAGAGCACTTGAAGTATTTTATTGAACACTTTATGTTCCCTCCCCACTGTTTCCTCACCTAAATGCCAATACAATCCAAATAGCTCATCCATTTCCAGCGCGTGTGTGCAATGCGTCAAAATCAACTGAGCATGTTTGCATTAGCCGTGGCTCCACACCCTCTTTACACAGTCACAGCGCTAGCCCTCTCTCATTAGGTCCCACCGTTAAAGCTCACTCTGATTACCTCCGGTCAGAGCTGCAAGCCATTCAGCTCCTATTCCGTGGGATGGGAGGCTGAGTGGCGAAGGCTTCTCATTTCCCGCAGCCAATGACACATGAAGGCGGCGCAGGTAACAGATGCATTCGCGGTGTATGTATAAGCACGCGCACGCTAACACACACGCACAAAAGTTTCTGTCGCCCGCACACACCTGGGTCATCACCATTAGATGAGCGTGGCAGTGCTTGAGTGAGTGAAGTAAACGACTCATGATCTGAGAGAATTATTAGCTAATGGCTGGAGCATGTGGACAGGGTGTGATCTCTGAGGGCGAGATGAAGAAGGAGAAAAAGAAGGAGAGATGGGGAGGAGTGACACAGCCAGACAGCTAGAGGAGCATAATCAAAAAAAAATACTTGCACACTTGGATCAGCGTCATTGGGTTATATTCATGTCCGTTACCTAATGTGCAACTTGATTGGTGAGCTAAAGGTCTGTATTTTCTGAAATGTCAAGGCTCGTGAACAGGTGAGAGAATATTCTTGTAACAGAGGTTGCCATATTGCTTGTGCCTAATTTATTTCCCATTACAGAAAATGTTAACAAAGCATTAATGAGCTGCTGACTACATCATCCAAACTTGAGAGCACTACGTCAAGGAAACATCCAGTCCCACTTTGTATGCCATTGTAGTTTTCTATGCAGCAACATTTCCTTTGAAATTCAGATCCTCTCAGCACCTTGATACATGATTGTGGCTGCTAGAGAGGAAGCCAGGTTATGATGTACTTCGATTGCATGCATACTAACAAAGCAAAGCAACATGTTTGTTTTCTTTATTCTGTCTTCTCATAGGTGTGTGAGACATTGATAAGTATCAAATGTTGACAGAAATATTGAGCATCAAACCATACTTGACTATGGTGACATAGAAGCTGAAACAACGGCTCAGCGTGGCCGTAATTAGGCACAGTGTTGCCAGCAATGTCAATGCTAACATGCTCATTTTCATTTGATAATTTGCACCAAATACAAAGTACAGCTGAAGTAGTTTTTGACTTTATCGCACTGGTGTAGCTAAAAAGTTATTTCCAAAGCTCATCCTTAGGGTGACATGAATCTCAGGACAAAATTTCATGTCAATTCCGCCAGTAATTAAATTCCAAATGTTAACACCATGATTGCACTAAGAAAAGTCAATGGATCACTAAAGTCATTGGAATTGTCCTCAGGTGTAAATTTTAGTACCCCCCTAGTACTATGGGTCAAGTGAAAAATCTGACCCATTGGCAGCTGATGAGAAGTCTGGGATCACCAACGTCAATAGGATTCATCCTCTAGGACCAATGGATATTGGCCCAATGTCAGTCCATTCTGTATTTTTTTTTTTAAATATTTAACTTAACACCAAATCAGGTGTGGGGATAGATGAAAAGTTATGGGATCACTGTAGTATATCATAGAGCCAAACTTCTAGCATGGCTAAAAGAATTGAAACGGAATTTAAATTTGGAGGTTCCAACCCCTTTCTTTATTCACTGTACAATATATTAACCCATGACATTATAAACACTGTTTTTTTTATCCCTTAAATTCCTTTCATGCTTAATTTTGTCAGATGTTGTTAATACTAATCACTCTCATTCAGTTGCTCTTGTATTTTGCTAAAAAGTGGGACCCAGCATTACTGGAAGTTGCATCTTGGCTCACAGAGAATATTGTGAATGGCCTTTGATAGTCATTTTTGTGGCCCTTCACTCTTGGCTTGAACCAAAAAAACAAAAACAATGTCAATGCACACTTGTGTCAGTCCAGAAAAGACAGCACCGTATCACACTAACACATCACCTCTTTCACAACCACCCAAAAGTAATTTCAGGGTTAGAGCAAAGGAGCCAAGTTGTCCAAATGAAAAGGCCCTCGATGAAGAGAGGAGGCCATTTTCCCGAGAAGCCGAATTGACTGTTGCAAACAAGAGGCATGACCCAGATGAAATTGGCTCACCTGAATCTGTTCTTGGGAGGGAGGGGGGGTGAATAGAGAGATGAGTGGAGGGTGAGAGCGTGACAGAGACTGGCAGAGAGAGACGCGAGAAGACAAATGAGACCATGAAAGAGAAAAAGGAACGGGTGTGGGTGCAGGTGTGGTTTTAGGGCCAACAGAGAGGAATAGAGATGACAGGAGAGTAAAACGAGAGGAAGAGGCAATATTATATTGGTAGAGAAGGGTAGACTAAACTTCCTTCGATGTCATTCATGGTCTTAACCAGAGGAGTTGGTATAAACCTTCAGCGGGAGTATTATACATTTTACCATAATCTCCACGCAAAAGAAGGCCCATACCCCCTTCATCATCAATAATAAAATCTCATCCCAGAAATCAAAATGAAATATTTACAACTCATCTGCTGTATGTACTCTGTCAGGGGATGAAATCTATTCATACACCTTTTTATAGTTATATTACTCCTATTTAAAAAAAAAAAAAAAAAAATCTTGGGTTATTGAGATTTCTATGTGCGATGGTTTTAGTTATAGCTTTGTATACCAAATCAAAAATTCATTATGTGGATTGTGAGCCATTGTGCGTTTCATTCCAACCACTTCCAGTCTTGAAAGCTGCATATTTAAACAGATATTAGCCTTGATATGACCAGAGATAAAGGCTGGCGTAAGTATGATGCAACTTCTTCCCCCCCGTCTCATGATCGTAATTGCACATCAAATTTCTCAAATGAATTTGTGATCTGGAGTCTCGACTCAGCAACTTGGAAACTCAGTGAAACTTTTTGCTCGGCCAGTATCAGATTTTTATAGCCTAGCATAATTGGGACCATAAACCTGGTCTGAGCCTCATTCAATAATGATTCCCTGCTTCAAATACCTGCTGGCCTTTAGCAGAATATTACTTATTAAGCACTCCAAAATCTAGCGGAAGTATTATCCGTAAGGTCAAGCGTGGAGAATCTTTCAGAGAGGCAAGGCTTTATGAGCTTGGCTTCTCTCACATCTCTACGCATTGCAGATGGCATGTTAATGGACACTGCCTGCCATTTTAGGCTGTTTGTCCCCTTTGGGATGCTTGCAGGCAAATATGCATGAAAGTGTATCCTCTTTTAGGAACGTGTAAACAAGTTTCAATGCACTTATTTAGTGAGTCGTTTTAATCTAGCTTCCAAATTTGTAGCTTAAAAGTTAAAGAGACTCCACGCCACACAACAATGTACCATGTATAGTACATCACATTTAGAGTACACTAAACTAACTGAAAGAACTTGAAATATTCAAATCTAAGATGACATTTTTATAGCTGCACAGTAACATCAATCTGAAACTTTGAGGTCTCTTGTACATGATTTATCTCTGACATATTTATTATCTTAGAAATATAAGGGCTTTAGCTAAGCTTTAAAGCAAAGATCTGTGGGTTGGAACAATGCATGTCTTTATATCTTGTTGTCCTAATGATGGATCAGACTGCTTCAGGAGTGGATTAGAATATAGTGCTTGTTTAAATCCAATTTCTTTCACTTTATTTTGTAAGAAGTCACTCATTACACTAACCATTATACACTTTGCATTACCATGTGATCTGTCTGCCAGCCCTGTGTAACTAATTTTATAGAGATGTGATCAGAATGCGGGAAGAATTGAGAAAACAAGAATGGTGTGAATGCAGATATCAGGGTTTGGATGTCATTACATAGATAGTGTCTTCAAATACAGATCACATGTTAATGTGATTTGTAAATGGGGTCTACTTATGCATATTTAAAGCACAATATTTTTGATCTACCTCTTTCTACTTTTAAATTTCCCAACTTTCTCCATCGGACTTGACCCAAAGCCCATTTATTCTATATGAACATGTCAAAGGATATGAAAACAGGTCGTAAACATATTTTAAAAAAAAATCCTATAACAGATGGGCACTGTAGATTTGAGCAAACTTGACTCAGATGGAGTAAACAGTACATGACAATAAAAATAAAGAGATCATTGTTGAACCACCGAAGTTGGTTTAAGGTTTTCTTTTTGTCTCGGCAGAAGACAAATTCCCTCTGAGGATCAAAAAATATTGAGAAATCAGGTACTACAGTAGCATCTTTAAACCACCTTTATAAATAAGCAATTTCTCGTGTAAATCCACATCCCTTCAGTTTGTTCCGTAAGAACTATCCTTGGTGTGTTTTATTTACTTGGCTTGCATTGTACACAAAGAAAGAAAGAAAGCAGAATTTATCTCCAATCCACTAAAGAATTGTTCGAGATAAACCATATCTAGTGTAAGTATGGTTTCATGTTCAAAGGGGTAATGCATTGGTCTGCCTTGTTACTTTTATACAATTTTTCTGATTGCCTTATACTCCAAACATAGTCATTTGACATTGTTGTGTTGTGTCCCCATCTCAAGCAAAGTGACGGTGGATTTGCTTGATTTCTTTAAGACAAGAGTTCAATCATCCCTGCTATCCCACGGTGTCACATCAGATTTTATCACACAGGATATTCAAGGGTATGCTGTGTGATTATCCCCTGACAATACAGATAAAAGCTCTGTGTCTCTGTTACACAAACACATTGCTCAAAGACACACACATCCATGATACACAGTCTTGAAGGATGTTTGTGTGTATGTGCACACGCGCGCACGCAATGAAAACCAAACCCTTAACAGTGTACAAATCACACACACCCCCCCCCACCCCCCCGCTGGGTCAATAGAATACCAGGAGCCTGTGGAACAGCAATTGTTTCAATGCAGGACCCATAGTGTACCCATTGTGAGCCAAGGCCACCATCATCAGAGAGACAGAAGAGAGAATCAACCCTGAAAGAATGCCACAGATCGCTTCCCCTCCCTCAGCTTCCTCTCCCAGGAGACTGGCAAAGAACAAGGCGAATGCATCCGATCGAATGTCACGCAAATACACAGCCCCCACGTCCAGCAGTCCTGTGATTGCTGTTGGTATACCCTGGTTATTGACCCGTGCTGTGTGTGATGTGTGAGTTTCTGAGACTGTGTATGTTCAGGGGCATGTGTGTGTTTGTGTGTGTATTGTTTGTATCAGAGACGGATTGGAAGGCCATCATGCACTGAGCTGACCCTATCTCCAAGGCTCGGAGGCTGCATGGAGAGATCAGAGCGAAAGCCAAGCCCACTGTCTCCTACTGTGATGGAGGAAGGATCTATGTGTGTGTGTGTGTGTGTGTGTGTGTGTGTGTGTGTGTGTGTGTGTGTGTGTGTGTGTGTGTGTGTGTGTGTGTGTGTGTGTGTGTGTGTGTGTGTGTGTGTGTGTGTGTGTGTGTGTGTTTAGAGACAAGATGACATAGCCCAGAGCCCCTCTGCAGCCGAGTCCAAAAGATAAGAGAGAAAGAGAGATGGGCAGCTCCACAGATGGTGGAGGGCTCTGGTGAAACTGTTTGTATGTGTCAAGGATGACACTTGGTGACATTATATGCATATTTAAGCACATAAATTTGAACAGAAACTAAAAGTTAAATGCAAAATAATGTATAGTCACTTCAGGCTGACTTTACAACAAGGTGATTGTACCTGTTATTTAAATAATGGAGGATAAGGCTGCATTCATTGTATGTTTCTCTTATTGTCAACAAATCGCACGAATAGACCAACAGCAACAATGTATTAATCTGTCTTTCAATATTTTCACTTCCCTATGTCTGTGGCTTGCAGCCCCAAGCCCATTTGTTCCTACCGAAGAAGTAAATCTTTAAAAACTATTTCCAGACGTGTAGTTTCTTTTTAGAGGAAAGATTATTTCCTAAAACAGTGGGGCATTGTGGTTTTTAGCAAATGCTACAAAAGCCTCAGTAAATACAAAGCTTTTTGTGGGGACTTCAGCTGTAGAATAATGCAACGATGGGGCTGATTTATGTGTTTTTAATAGTTTGTTGGAAAACAGTGGAGGTCTGGGATAACACCAGGCTTGAAATCTGAATCCAGACCTCTGAATTATGCCCCAAACGATATGGCAGTGCAGTCTGAAAATCAGGCTAATCAGGCTTTAGCTACACATTTGTCAGTAAAATGAATGACTTGTCTTTTTATGAGATTGTTGATAGTAAGAAAAATATAGAACAGTGTCTGTCTTATGCTTTAAAATGATTTGTTTTAACCAGATATTTACACCCATATGGCAACCTCGTCCTCTTCACTGGTGTGATACACATGTACACAAAATACACATATTACTGCATTTATTTGTTGAACCACAGTGTACACACACAAGCCTGTTTGCAGTGGAAAGTGACTGGCACCCTGGGCAACAGCTGCTGTAGGCTCGAGGCTCCCCTCACAGCGCTGTCTAATCCTTATGCAGGTTAATCCAACTCTGACCTCCTCTAGTCCTCACTGACCGATCATATCGCTACCTCTTCCTCTCTCTCTCTTTCTCTCTCCCATACACTGGGCTCATACAGTCATTTTCAGCCACCCTTGTCTCCCATCGCCTGCAATCTCTTTCTCACCATCCTCCCTCTATCCCTTATATAGCTCTTATCTCTCTCTCTCTCACTCACACACACACACACTCTCTCTCTCTCTTCTACTTTTGACCCCACCTTGCTGTCTCTCTTTCTCTCTCCACCTCAGAGTTGCCTTAAGGAGATTTCAAAGCCCATTCGGCAGCAGTTCTAACTGCCAAACTGATGGCCAGATAAAGTCCCCATTTACCTTGTCCTCAGTTTCCCATTAAAGCCCATTTTTGGGGACCATAACTTTAGAGGAAATGGGAAGGAGTGTGGAGAAAAAAAGAAATCAGCCACTCGGCCACCCTTAAGCCCTTTCTGTTGCTGCTGTTTATTTGCAGCAGCATGAAGGAGGAAGGGAAGTTTTCAGAGGAGGAAATAGGACTGGAAAAGGTGACTTGAAGTGTCAGTGGCCCTGTCCCCATAGGAAGGCATTGTGGTGCGTAGCTGCACCCTCGGGCAAGGTAGCTTCATTGGCAGCAGAGATGGATGATCCGGAACACTGTACACTGTATGCGTATAGAAGTTGCAGTCATTTTGCCTGCGCAAGGGCATAAGGCACTCTAAGTAGCTCAATTAAAATGTATATTTTCCTCATTTACTGCCCTCCTGGGTGAGCTGGAGAGATGACAGTGAGGTTTTCTAAAGGTTGCACGGGCCGTTGTGCATGAGGGCATTTTGGAAGGTGAGTGCATTTAAAGGAGCATATTTTGAGGCAAAGGCAGGGAGTGGGGTTGCTCGTTGGCACAGATATATACCGTGCAATGGTGCATGGCACATGTGGTCCCCAGAGAGGCTGGGCAGGGTGCCAGCACAAGTTGGGACTGTCACCTTCAATGTCTTGGGCATCACTGCCACCACGGGGGGCCTTTAGTTTCTTTTAAAAAAATAAAAACTTATTTGCTCTCAGGGGATTCACACATCTAAGTAATTAGATGTTACAGTGAATTGCTTTTGCCCATAAATAAATTTGATATGCATTTACATTGAAAACTGATAACCTGAAAGCATTGCTGAAACTTTATTGGATATTATAATTCTCACTTCACTGAAAGGCAGCCTACTATAACACCAAATATTGTGTATTTAGCAGTTCAACTTCACAACTACCTTGTATGTTCTACAACCTAAAATAGACTACATTGCATAACTTAAATAATCACATAAAAACATTGTCTGAAGCCTTCCAAATTAAGTTTAGCTTGAAACATCTCGTCCTTGTCTATTTACATGAGCCAAACCTAAAAGCTAATCCAGAAACCTAACATGTTGCTATCTGTCCATTGTACTAATGACCATTCAGCATTTGAGATTTTGCACCCCGTGTCTTTATAAACAGACAGAAGCTTGCCATTCTAGCTGTCAAGAAGAACACAGGGTCAAGCAGCTGAAGGTGGTCATAAATATTTGCAGTGAACCCGCAAGGTCTAATGATGAAAACTCCTCACTACAGGCTTGTGTACTTAAGATTTGACATGGACAGATGCAACAGTAAGTAAGTAACAGTATTTCACAGGATTTAGAGCTAATAATAGTATGTTTTAAATTTTAGCAGATTTACACAATTAATTTGAAACTCCCTACTACTACTTGCCAGTCTCAATCAATCAAAAAACGGAATACTTATGCAGGATTTCCCTCAAAAATAATGTATAGACTCATACAAAAATAACTCCTCTCAATCAACTATTATGACCTGCTAGAATTGTGTGGCAGTATGTGTGTCTACAGAGACCCTGTAGAATCGCTTCAGCAAGGTTGCAGCTAATGGGGATCCTAATAAAACTAAACTAAACCCTGCTCTCTGCCTGTATTTTCTTACTTTTTCTGTGTTGGGACATTTCTGGGTTATAATTATGTGTTAAATTAGTGTCTAAACGTGTATTCAATGTTTAGGCCCAAATGAAGTGTGTACCCTAAATGTAACTAATTAGTAATTAGAAACTCTTCAATGGGAATTTACTACTGTTTACTACAGTTGTTTTAATCCAGTACACTAACTAACACATATCTCTATCAAGCTGTTTTGTATACTAAATTTACATGCAAGTAAGATGAAAATTAAAAAAGAACATAAAACTGCTTAAAAATAAACAAATAAATGTGTGTACATGTATGTGGTGGCTTTTACATGAAATCAAAGCCCTCTTACTCTGTCAGCTCAAAGTACTTATGCTTTATTATTCCCTGAGATTGTTATTGATGGCCAGGATTTAGGAGTGAGCAAAAACCCAATACCCACAAATAATAAAATCAACCTTTCTCTCACAGCTTCTTACTTTGTCTCTTTGGCATCCCCATCCCCATCCCCATCCCCCTCCCGCCCCACCCACCTTATATATGCACATATGTAGTCATACGCACAAATATAAATCTTTGCTGGGTCCATTGGTATCAAAGGAAGACTATTTTTGTCCCCTTGGGCTGTTTTCTGTGGTGTGCTGCAATCAAGGGCCAGAGAACTGGCTGTTAGTCCAGGATTAAAGCTAGCCCTCTACACATCCATCAGGGGATAAGGCTATACACAGCCCTGCTAGTCAGGGGAAGACTGACTCTATAGCTTCGTCTTTGGACCCAGATTGATCCTCCCCAGCAATTTTATAGATTGCAGGCAGTGGAGAACCGGCTTTTGAAGGAATGCTACCTCTGCTTTTCAGTGAGTCCGAGAACAGAGACAGATTCTCTCCAAGAGACGTAGGCCATTTGCAATTCTGGAGGGGTTAGGTGAAAAAGTGAAAAAGAATGATTGACGTACTGTTTTAACAGGATTGAGAAACGTGTATAACTACAGGTGACAGGGAAGTTTATAATTGATAGCTCAACAGAGCTTGTGGCAATTAGATGTTTTTCAAGAAAAGACTTAGATTTGAACTTTTTGCGTCATTAATACCGTGTTTGCAGAAATACATGCACTTAAATAAAATATGCATGAGGAAAATATTCCTTGCACCTGGTCAACCCATATATCTGCTGCTATCTTTCCTGGCAGATTTTTTTTCTGCCTTTTTCCATGCTATCGCTCTGTCCCCTCTAGGCCCGGAAAAGAGGGATTACCGGTTGTTGTCACTGAGCGCCCTTCGCTAACCTGAAACAAGCTTGCTTTATGATAGACCTCCCCTTTTCCCCCTCCTTCTCTGCATACTGCCACATTGCCCCTTTCAAATGGAGGGCAAACCAAGAAGATAGCCTGGTCTTATCTTATCCCCACTCTCTCCGCTTTCTCTCTGACAAGATGAAGAAAGAACAAGGGGTTGTAGTGGGGGAGGGAGAGGAGATTCTCATGCCTTCACACTGTCGTATAGTAGTTGAGGCTTGATGCGTGCATTGGTTGCGTGTAAGAACTGCTAATTGCACACTGAGTTGAACGTCCGATGCATTATGCATTGTGTGTATAGATAGCTGGGGTCTTAGAAAGTAGGAACCACATATACAAAACTTGCACGCGCATAGTGCATCATGACCATTCCATGTAACATCTCTTTCACACGCAAGAACCTCCTCCAGATGAGGGATATACGCCTCGGGGTGCTCATAGTTGAGAAGACCTATCTTCCCCCTCCACTCCTCTTTCTGTTATCCCACTCTTCCCTTGACTTTTTTGTGATACATGATTGATCTATGTGCTGCTGGACTCAGGTGGGCTGTTTTTATCCAAAGCATTTCTCAGAGAAGACTTGAGCTTTAAATGATTTATGGCTGCGTGCTCTTTTAGTGTGGGTATCTGTGTGTGCACTTTTGTGTTTTGGCATGGCTGCATGCGTATTAAAATGGCATGTTTGCAGCACTTTTGCATCATGAAACATCTGAAATCTATAATAATGACCAACATGAACATAGCCACTTCAAGGACCAAAGACTGTTCGTGGAAACAAACATGCAAACAGTTATAACACAATTAAGACAAGTCAGGATTTGAAATGTATTACCACAGGAGTTAAAAGTCCATAGTTCCAGTGGAGGACTTAAAAAGAGAAAAGGAATATATGGAGTTCCCCAAGGCTCAATTCTAGGCCCAATCACAAACCTTAAGAATCCAATCTCAGAATAATAATAGGAATTTCCTCCAACTTGACAGGCAATGTCCACCAAGCTACAGGTTTAGAAAGCTGATTCGATATAGTGCAAAGGTCCTGATCCACATAGAGCACTCCTATCCATTAAAAGCCTTGTCAAAAGACCACTTGGTTCCCAACAGAGCTAGTCAAACTAGGGCATGATTCTCACTTATACTCACCACCCGCTTTTTGACAATCTGCCACGGGGAGAGTGAGAGACCCTTTAATGTAGCCCCCCAAGCCCTGTGAATGAGGTCAATCCATTTCTTAGGTGTGTATATGTGTGCACGTGAGGAGTGATGGAGGGAGGAGTATATGTGGGAGGGTTTCCCCATAAGTGCCAATTAGTAGCTAAAAGTATAAGCATCAGTCACAGAAGAGGAGGTGAAGTGGTTTGGAAATGCCTGGGTTAGATTTGTGAATTGCATCTTCAGTATTTCAGTGAGTTGTGAGCTTATGAGAATCCATAACTATTTGATGATCTTTTTTTTAAGATTATTTTTATGGCATTGCTGCTTTATTGGGCAGTAGCGTAAAGCTATTGCATATAGGGAAGAGTCTCAAATGGCTTATTGCAAAGACCCGAGCAGACTGCTAGAATGTTACTGCGGTTCACTGAGAGCCCTATTAAATGAGCATTTTCCAACTCAATCCAAACAAGCCGCTCTAGCTCAAAAACAGAAGGAAATTCCCAATCAGTAGTTGTTTACATATTTAATTTTGTACCAAATATGTGGCATGTGTAACGGAAAAAATCAAGCAGTTTTCACTATAAACTTGCACCCCACCTCCCCTCAAGATGCCATTTATGTGATGAGGGACTGATCAGTTTATACAGTATGACAAATGACCATATAACTTCACAATTTATCCTATATTACACACAGATTTTTTTTCTTTGGAAGAAACTTAGGTATCATAACTGCAAAACTCTCTACAAACAGTACATTTACTTAAAAAGTAAAATCTCAGTCAATAAATAAGAGCCATTCAAAATATTCAATGATAGATGCAATGGATTCTCTAAGAAGAAAAAGTAACTCCAGGTCGATTTTACAACAAGAATGTGATCCATAACATTTCTCGCTGTCTGCTTCCTGAGTCTACATTCAGAGTCTAACAACAAAACAGATCCTTTCGCTGGATAATGCTCGGCTTTCAAAATACAAGAAAAGAAGAAAAACATCCCACACTTCAACCCACACGGCGATATTATAAGAACAGACAACAATAGTCGTCAAAGTTGTATAGCAGAAAAAGAAACAGCCAAATTTATACGATAAAAGTCACCACAACCTGTTCAGTTCTCCTGACCAACTTTTTGGCATACTGCTTCCCAAAAAATCAGCATCCTTCTCCGGCAGTGAGAGCCAGGCAGCGTCTTGCTGTTTACTAATGGTGTTCATGTGATTTCAGGCAAAAGAAGCTTGACCTCACAATGACTTTGTCGCTTTCCACGATGCATGGTGCGTCAGGATCTCTCTCACAACACAATCTTATAACTTTAGAAAGAATTGATGTTGGGTTAAGGTTAGGTTAGGGTTAGGGTTATTTTGTAGATCTACAAGTATTTCTGGCTCCGGTTAATCGATTACAACTTATAGGTTTTATTTTCCGTTTTTGACACCGGAAATAATTTTAAAATGACGTGCGCTCTTGGGTGCTTAGGCAGAAGCGCTCCAGGGTGCTATGAGGTCTACAGGGTTTACTTAAGATGCCAAACTCAGACTCATAACTATACTATATTAACCTTATTATCCATTGCAGCATGAACCACTGCAATGATGTTTCCTTGAGTCTGCAGTCTCTCTCTGCTTTCTCAGACTACATTATCTCTGTGACTCCGTCTCTCTTTGTCTGTTCCTGTCTGTTTGTACATGCTATATGGAACATGGAGTCTCGCTGAGTATTCAATCTTTCATGGCACTGCTACACTTCAGTCCTGTTTTGACACTCCACTCAGTCAGCATGAGAAAATAGCCGCTCACTCTCACTCTGTCATTCTTTTCTTTGTTCCTTCCTTTCTTGTTTCCTCTCGTTCTGTTCCCTCCATCTCTGCCTGTCACTGTGAATCTAACGCCTGCAAACACAGGTAGCTCAAAATGTACCCCAAATAGGTGAACCGGTACTGTATTTATTGGTATCTTAGAGGAAAAGAGGAGGAAGAGGAAACTGAGAGTGAAACCTGGAGAACACTATGATTAAGTAGACACTAAAAACAGACACACACACACACAAGTACATTCCAAGTAAATGTCAGCCTCTTTGATATTCTGATGGTTCACCGTGATTTCTCTAAGCAGATGATGCGTGGCCACTGCAAATGAGAATATGTAGCAAATACATAGTGCTGTGTCTCTTATGTCCTGTTAATTCTGCTATAAGGGAATGGGGAGCCATTTGGGCCACTAAGCAGGCTCATAATGATAATAATAATAATAATAATAATAATAATAATAATAATAACACAAATAATAATAATAATAATAATAATAACTTTATTTATATGGCACTTCAAAAAAACGTTCTATGGAAAGAGTTCTATAGAAAGACATAAAAATAAGAAATTTCAAAGTCTAACACTTTTGGACCCTACTATGCTGATTTAATCACAGTCAAATATATTAATATGGGTTTGGAAAAGCCCCGAAATGAACATATTTTAACTCAGAAATATTACATTATTGTGGCATACGAGAAAAGCCTAGAATAGAAATATCTAAAGGTGGCATATTTTAAAATACTCTCTGTAGTTTCATCTCTGTGATGCTCTCCTTCTGCCACCTTGTCATCTTCCTGGTCATCTCTGCCTTCTATCTTTTTACTTCCCTGTTGCTCTCTTTCTATCACCAGTTCACTTCATGTATCTCTCTGTCATCTTTAGTAGAAAAAAACTGTTGATGTCACCTTGTGTTAAACTTTTTCTTTCAATAGTCAATGTTACTAATAATGGTGTACAACATTGACTGTCGCTGAAAGTTTGAGTGATTGTGTGTTGTTTATCGCTGGCTGTCACTGCCTTGCTTACCAATGTGGCTTTTAGTTGGAGGCTTGGAGCTAGTGATTTTAGTGCTTTTTAAACTGGGTGCTTTTGTATGTTGCACCTGCTGGCTGATCTGAAATGTGGACATGTTTGTCAGCAGAATGAGCTGTTGATCAGAGATTTTGGTAGGTGCAGACACTCGTAAGCACCGGTGATTATTTGAGTTTATTCAGGTTTAATCTGTCTAAACAAAACCCACTTGAACAAAACAACCCTGACACTATCCATCTGCGGCCATTCTCTATTTCTACCAGTGGAAGTTGGCATACATTTAGGGATAAAATAAAAGCCATCAGCAATTGTTGCGTGTGAACCAGGAGAGGTTGCAAAGAAAGCTGTCCAGCTGGGAGAAAATGGGATGGCTACTAGCAGCTGGCGTCATCTTTTGATGCATTCACTTGCACTTGGAAATCAGAGTTTCTATATTTCTGACCAGCCACAACTTTTCAAAGATATATTTTTTAATTAGATGTCCAAAACTGGGGTGGCAAGGCTACCATAGATGTGCCTCTCATATGTGTAGGTGTGTGTATGTGTGTGCGTGCATCATCAAATCTTGTACCATGGTCATATAAATAAACAGGATGGATTATCAACTGGACTTTACATTTCACATCCCTCATATAATCCCCACATGTCACTTTCTATATAATTTATTGCACTGGACTTTAGACTCGTTGCTGTGGCAGGCACCACTCAGCACAGCAGAGGAGGCCACGACATTGGACCACTTCCTCTTGGGAGACATTGCCGGAGAGGGAGCAGGAAGATGGACCCCACTTCTTGACCCTCCAGGGAGAAGATGATCCGCTGTCCATCACATCCAACAGTGGCACACAGGAGTTTGACAGCAGGAGAGATCCTTGCTTCCCGTCAGGTCGAAGAACTAACAGTACTAACGGTACATCAATTTTCATCTGGCAAAAGGTCTGGGGGACACCTGGAATGATTCCAGGCTCCAATGCAGCCATCCGAGAACCGAGTTGAGCTTGCCACTGCAGGAGTTCATTGATCAGACATTCAATGACTCTTTGCTCTGATTCAACACCAGACAAAACAAAGCAGTAACCATCCTGCCCAGTCCTACCTCAAGTCTGGGTTTGGTGGGTTGGCTGTTGCTACACCTGGCAAATGTGGCTAGTTAAAAACAACAGACACAACCAAACTTTGAATCAGTGGAAATTCTGAAGACCACAGAGAGCCAAGTTCAAAATCAACGAAGAGTTCAACAAGACGACTGAAGATGACCGAAAGACCAAGACCACGTTGACCCCTTGATATGATGTGTATAGTGCATGATGTTGGATCTGCATTAAGTCTGAATAAAGAAACAAATGACATAACACATTGTACATTATCCACTTTACTGTGGAATCAAGAACAAGAGGAGAAAGGTGCAAATGTGAAAAGACACAGTGTAAGTGAGAAACACAAACATTTTGTCAACAGTTCATCAACTTAAGAATGAATTTTAACTTTTAAGAATTAATTTTTAACTTACAATCTCAGCTTTGTAAAGAAGTCAAAAGGTTCAGAAGAAAAATCTGGTTATGAAGATCATGTGATTTGATGGAAAGCACTAGAACAGCCACTGAACTGAGCCATCTCAACTGCTGTTGTTTCCCAGGTTACGAATGAACTTTAAATTTAAACCCCCCCTCTTCTTTTTATGCCATTTTTCAACAACCTCTTGTGCCGGACAGCAATTCATCAGAATTATTTTGAAAAGGGCTGTGTATAGAAAGTGGCTGCAGAAGTAGAGTGGGGGTTTCTGGCACAACTTTGCTCACTTCCAAGGTGCATGGAGAAGGTAAAGTAGTCTGCAGAGGTCAAAACTCCAGCAACACTTGTAGTATATAGATCAACTTTATTGTTAGACCAACATGTTTTGGCTTGTGGCCGTCCCACAAGCCAACGTGTTCCCAGTGTTTTGACCTCTATAGAAATTGGCTGCCAATCTTTTGGAAAAGAGGAAGGAAGTAAAAAAAAAAAAAAAAGTGTGATGGCTTTTCTTAGTATTTGCCCTAAGCATATTGATATTCGCAGTGTACATAAATAATTCAAATAGTGACATAGTAGTCTTTCATAGAACATTTATTTTAATTGTAACATAATGACACTCCATGTTTGCTAATTTGCACAGATTAATAATTGAAATCTATAGTTGACATTCTGCGGTCATCAAGTCATCCATCTGTTTTGCTTTATCACAGGAGGTGAACTCTTTTTCTGTCTATATGTACATTCAACACATAATAACTGACTTCATTTGAATTTGGTTTGTGTAGTTTCATAGAGCCTTTATTTATTCTTTTTTTTTTATAATTAGGGACTTTATTCCAATAAAATCTGAGTCCTAATTTTTCAATTTTGCACTGAATATTCACTTCATAGTTTCTTTTAACTATTGAATCAGGTTAAACTCAGATTGGTGTAAATTCCAATGGGCATGTTTTCAGTTGTTTTGGTGCTGACATAATGTAGTTTCTGATCTGTTCAGAAAGAAAGATTAGTTCATGTAATGTACTGAGAGAGAAATGGAATAATCACAGCAGGCAGCTGATAATGCCAGTGGAACTTCTGCTTCCCTTTGCCCTGGTAGACTCCGCCAGACTGCTCTCTGCGCCCCCCGCATCCCTGTCCCCTGCCAAAGTGTCACATCACTCACTCCATATGTTGCCAAATATTTGTGTGCGTGTGTGAGAGTGCATGAGGAGGGGGTCGGGGTATTAATTCCACCACTATGAGTCAGTCCTTTCGCTGCCTTTTTTTCCTTCTCCCTCTTTCCCCACTTCTCATCTCGTCTGGCCCAGCTCTGCTGAGCTCAAGTGAGCCAAAGTTCAGCTGAAGGGTAAACTGACTTTACAGTAGTAGGCAAGAGAGTCATGTGTCTCAATGGTGCTGGCGAGCCACACTCTTAATTGACCCCCCTTCTTGCACACACACATACGGACTCAGAGATTTTTTTTTTCTTTTCTTTTTTTTCTTTTTTTTTTTTATCTGATTCCATTCCAACAAAGCTGGTGTTGACAGCACAGAGCGCTTTATGGGAACAGCACGTCCATTCTTTCTAACGCCTCCTAATCACTGGCACTCCTCCTCTCTGCTAAACCTGAGAGGGGAGAAATGAGGAGAGACAGAGGCAGAGAATCAAGGAGTATGGAATGAGATAAAAAGGGGAAAGAAAAAAAATCGAGGACTGAGTGGCAGGGAATACTTGCAAAGGGGAGACAAGAGATTGTGAGAGACAGAGGAGATAAAGGAAAGGGAAATGAACATGTCCTATTTGTTTTAGAGGGGGGCGTGTATTTTGGAGTAATATTCAGGTGGGGGGTAGCATGAGTGATCAAGACCCTGTCTTCTTTTGTTATCAACCCCGTTTTCTGCTACCCCATTCCCCATCCTGAAGCCAAGAGGTAAAGCCAAACCACCAGTCAATCTAAACAGATACAATAGCTGCAGGCCAAAACAATGCACAGAGGAAAACAAAACAAAACCAAAAAAAAGAGCAGTGTAAGTAGGCAGAGATTGGGACAATGCACGAAGGAGGCTGCTGTGAATTGCAAATGTGGTTTGGATGCTGATATGCACGTGCATCACTCAAACACACAAACACACACAATGATGAAAGGAAGAAAGTACAAATGCTGAAGCATGAGCTATGTGTGTGTGTACATGTGCTCAGGTGCTGCACAGCAATGATATTTTCTGTCACCCAGCACATAAACAAAGAAGCACATAATGTTCACACTGTACACATGCACTTTTTTTCCCACATCACTGCATATAAATGCATTACTGCTGAGAAAACTAGTTAGTTTAGTCAAGTAAAAAAAAAAATAGACAATTTAATGAACAATTTTGATAGCGTAATAATTTGACATTTTTGGAAATAGGCCTATTAACTGTCTTGGCAAGAGTCAAATATGTATAATATAAATATATTATGTTGATTCAGCCATCAGCTAATTAGCTTAGTTTAGTATAGCATAAAATAAGGGGAAACAACTCTATCCAAAGATTGGACAGAGCCAGGCCTTTAAGCTGGCTAAATATCTTGTTTAACTAAAGTCTAAAAGCGAGAAGTCTTATTGTCACTATCCAAAAAATGGTCTGGCATAATACCCTTACCCTTTAGTGTTTGTACAGACTAAGCAAACAGATAAAATGTGTTAATTAGTGAGCTTTAGAAGTGGTTGTAGGTAGATTTTTGTAAATGTTTGGACAGGACTAAGCTGTATGTTTTCCTCTGCTTTCAGACTTTATGCTAAACTAAACTACAGCTACTGGTTTTACCTTTTTATATTTATGAGTGTATCTTTATTTTTAATTTGCAATATAAAGATGTCAAACTTAGGTCTGTGAATTTGTGATTTCCCCTTCTTTTTGAAATTTCTTAAATTAACATTGCTTCTTATTCAGTTTAAAATCAATAGATTTATCAGTGGGTTAATATTATAAAGTATATGCAGGTTGAAAATGTAATCCTGGCATTTGACCCACAATCTCTGAGTATTTTCATAACAATGTAGACTGCCAAGCTTTAAGCTGAACAGAGACAATTGTACAATACAGTGATCTCGTATTGCACTACACTGGACAATAGATTGGAAAAATAATAAGTCTATAATCCATGTACAGTTGGTCAATGTAAAGAGACATATGACCTTAAACACAGTCGCTCATAATTTAATTTCCAGCACATTCCCAACCACCTTAAACTCAGTAACAGATTCATTAGGCTGTATACATGCACACTGATCTCATGCTGACGCCATTGCACGCAATACAATGGTTTGCCATGGCTAATCTGGCATTAGAAGCCAGGCAGCATATTCTGCAGTCCTGCAACGCAGCTTATGTTCTCTCAACAGGGAGTCGCGGGTTTCTGGCTGAGCTTCCTCTCTCTCTTTCTCGTATGTCTCTCTCTCTCTCTCTCTCTCTCTCTCTCTCTCTCTCTCTGTGTATCTCTCTCTCTCTCTCTCTCTCTCTGAATCACACCAAAACAAACCAAGGCCAAAAATGCTGCAGTCTTGCATTGTTCCTCCAACTAATTACAAGGCAATGCATGCTCAACCTTCATTTATTAGCGACAAAAATAACACCAAGATAGAGAATCACAGCACTCATTTGGAAAACATGGTGAGACAAAGGGAGTTAATTAGGACATGAGAAAAAGGAATCGGGGAAAAAGTGAATGAAACAAAAGGCACTCATCAAAACTATCCCTTCTCTTGACTGCGGCATGAAAAGGGCATGTCAACGAATGAAGGGGTTGTGTGGGGGAAAAAAAGGAGCTTTGACTGATTTCACCATTTTGACAGTTTTGACTGGCTGATCAGCCTTTGCTAAATAGGGAAGTTGTTGTGTGTGTGTGTGTGTGTGTTTTTTTATAAATGGCTCATGATTTTCCAAGAGTGACAGTATGAAACGTGAGCCTGTCATTAATGAAGCCTGTATTAACAAGAAAACGGCAGACAAGAATCTCATCTTCTCCTCCCTAACAAGCGGCAGTTAATTTGACTGGCTATCTCCCCAATTTAATCTCCATTTGCTTGTATCTTCACTAATTTCTATACGTCTCATAATTGATTAGTTGGACTAATGGTACATGGGTCTGTGTTTTTAGATGTTAATCTGAATGAAGCTGAATACATAATTCATAACATCTCAGGGAATTGCACATGAAAATTACGTGCATGGAGCTCTGAAAAAAGTGGGGAATGCCTGCATATGAATGTGAGCTAAAGTGCCAGCATGTTTGCTAGTGTGACCATTCCCTGTATCAATTATTCAAACTGACAAATGGCCACAGGCCGCCTGGTGTTTTGGCCAATTACAAATGGGCATACTGCGGGGCTAAACAGGGCCAGTTCTTGCCTCAGGCATTTCTCCTGACGCCTCTCACATAGTGTGACAACTTAGGACCCAAAACAGAGTCATCGCCACAGGTGGGGTTGCCGCCTGAAATTGACCAAAACAAACAATCCCCAAATGTCAAAAGTAGTGTGTGTATTTGTGCTTCACATATGTGCAAAATAACCTGTGTGTTTCTACCCTTCTCTGTGTGTGTGTATGTGTTTGTGTGTCATGAAGCGGGGCAAAGAAAACTATGGGCCATTTCCAGGTGATTTAGTTTGTGTGTGTGTGTTTGTGGGTGTGTGGGGTAAGTGTGGGTGTGTGTCCATGCGTGTGTGATGACAGACAGAACTGTTGCTTTCTTCTTTTCTTTCCTTCCATAACTGATATTTTCTCCATATCATGACATTTTCATGAGCGCACCTCAAGGCCTGTATTTATGCTACAGAGCAGCTGCTTTGTATGGGTAACAAGACATAGGCACATTGACATTCTAACACACAATAACAAAACACAACTGCGCAAAGAGCTCAGGTTTCATCATGGAGAATGAGGGAAAATACGCTGGTTCCTTTCACTCCTAATCTGATTGGCTAGTCACGTTTGAAGCTGTTGTAAAATATCCAATAAACGCACACCTTTGACCACATAACAGTTGATTTAAATATTAATGCTCAAAGCAGAAATCATCTCTTATGCTAGTACTATAACTATATTGCTCTGCGGCACAGTTATACTTCATTTTCACACAAATATCACTGATAAAAAATAAAAAAAAGATTATGTTCTTTTTATATTACAGTGCATTAGCTTTTGTTACTTTTGTTTTATGAAAGCTGTAAGCCATAAGAGGCCACGCATGACATTTATTTTAGGACAGCTTCTTGTGGATTATTGCTTGATTTTGATGTAAACTTTTTACCAGGCTAGAAAAAAAAAGATGTATCCATTCTCTCTCGCAGCGTCTTCACTTAGTCTGCATTAAGCACCTCTTTCCAGCCCACCAGCTCCGGTCAGGGTTTTGCAAATGAGTTGGGGATGTGGGGGAGGGGTGTGGCGGGGATCACTGATCTCATTTGCATAAAGACCCCTTCTGTGCAGTGTCATTCTCATCACCTCGGACCCTGCAAGAGAAAGAGAACGGGAGGGAAGGAGGGAGGGAGGGAGGGAGTGAGTGAGTGAGGAGGGGGGAGTGCATGAGGAATGGAGGGATGGGAGGAAGAAAGAGAGGAATCCATCAGTCGTTCTGTGAGGCGTGGGAGTGGGAAAGTGTGGCCCTGTCATGAATCACCTCACATTCGGCATCACAATGGAGTGATAGGCCCAAAACAGCTGGCCCTATGATCAGTATTGATTTTTCTGTCCTCCTCACATTGTGTGTGTGTGTGTGTGTGTGTGTGTGTGTGTGTGTGTGTGTGTGTGTGTGTGTGTGTGTGTATGTGTGTGTATGTGCGTGTGTGTGTGCGTGTGTGTGTGTGTGTGTGTGTGTATGTGTCAGTCAGGGTCTGTGCAAGATTAAATTTCTGATGTTTGAGTTTGAGTGTGTGTGTGTGTGTGCATGTGTGTGTGTAGAGAGAGAGAGAGAGAGAGAGAGAAAGAGATAAGCGAGAGAGTAGGCGGGGAGGAACGAGTGTGAATGATTTTCTTCCCTCTCACGTCTAGTGGTGTGTGATTGTGTAATTGGCTGGTATTACTCCACCTCCGTGTATGAGTGCACTGTACATATGTGTGTTCATCACTCCACTATAATGTTTGCATAAGCCTGGTACTAGTGACGTCTGTGGGATGTTAGTTCTCAGAGCCAAACAACCTGTTAGCCAATAACTCAGACAGGCTAAGACCACTGTGGACTTTTACCACAGGGACGCTCCACCCCTGACCACCCCACTAGCACATACACATGACTATGCATAAATGAGGGTAACAATTTCCAAACCTCTAGTGCATGTTCTACTTACAGCTTTTTTTTCACCATTTGTCCATTTTCTTTTGGATGTGATTGGTCTGTGGAGAAATGTCTTTAGATTATTAAAAATAAATAGTAACACATATTCTGGGTTTATGAATATTAAAGCTCTTTTATGTCCCGCGGTGCCTCAAACTGCCAAATAAGATTCACTTATACGCGTTTTATTTTTAAAATCTTTCATCACTTTTCTTTTAGCTGAAGCTAATATAACAATTAACACTGCATGTTTGCACATAATGGGTAAATTCACTGTAAATGATAAATGACTAATTGCTATTTCTCAATGGCTTTAAATTGAGCCTATTGACTTGACTAGTCTCAGTCTGTTGACTGTTAGAAAGACAATCCCTTCCTGACACACACTAACACACACAGACACAAACACACACACACACACACACACACACACACACACTTGCGGTAATGAGTAACCCTCAGTGGTCAAGGGGTCAAGAACCTTGTGTGTGTGGAAGATAAACTCAACACAAGGGTTAATGACTGCTGGAGAGAAAGACAGGAGAGAAAAGGCAAAAGGGAAGTACGTGTGCCACTGTCTGACTATGAGAGAAAAAAAAATCCAGTATGCTTTTTAATGGCCCTCTGGGAGTGTGCTAAGTGAGTGTGTGTCTTAAAAAAAACATACAAATCGTTGGTTGACCAAAAAAGAACATTGCTGCTTGTCTTTCTGTTCATGATAAATTAATAATGCAGGTTAATTTATCATGATCTCCTGCAAGTGAGGCTAGCACAAATAGAGTTTAGCGAGACACACACATAAACAAACCTTTTGTCAGGTCCCTGGAACACAGCAGGGCCGGTGTAAAGAATGGCTGTCTTAATTATGGCAGAGGTACGATGTAATGTGAGTGTGTGTGTGTTTTGGCCAGAAACGATCGGGCTCTTGTGTTTTTTTTTGGAGGCAGCGGAGAGGTGGGGGCGGACCAGGTGAAGTGAACATCAACACATAAAGCCCAGAAATGAGGCTGAGACCTGCCCTCCCTTAGGCGACAGATGAACCAACACTGGGAGGAAGTGTCTCTCCTGCGCTCAGAAAACAGTCCCAGATTCTGTCGCAGCCTCTCGGTGTTGCAGAATTATCAGTGTGATGCTGATGTGGAATTCTGCCCTTAAAAGTTCAAGCATATAAACCATGTATAATAGGATTACACTGTGTAGGTTCTTAAATCATTCTCCATGCCCAAGCAGAGGGGTATACTGTACATTGCCTTAATACATCAAACAGCAGAATATGTATTCTTTGGGACTACAAAGAGAACAATTCTATCGCTACTATATCTAATAATAGCTCAATTACCATATCCTTCAGGGCTGTATCTATAGTATGGGGAGATGTGTGCTGGCGTGTGCAGTGAGAAATAACATGAAGCATTGCTTAACGTCATTTGAAAAGCAGTCATCTAAATAACCGCAGTACAAACAGACCTATAATACTTTAGCAGTCCCAACACACATTCCCTTCCCAGCCTCCTCACACATGGTTTGTGTGGAGTTTTTGTGACAATGGATGCGCTGTTAACGGGAGCGCCTGACTAGAGGTTCAAGCCAACGCCATGGAAGCAGAGGAGGCTTTGATGTGACCACCACCATGTTAGGGTTCAGAAAGTATTTCGAAGGAAAGAAAAGAGGAGGAGACAGAAAGAGCACCGTTGTTTGTGAGTCTTGTAAACTTGGATTTGATGTTTGTCTTTGTTTTGCTCACTTGGAGCAAACTGTGCAGCGTTTATCGGATAAAATGGACTCAATCTGAGCTTATCTCCTCGGCCGCTGAACAGTTTTGTTACATTCGAGATGCCCCGTCCTGATGGAGTACTTTTCTCACCCGCTCTTCCATTTTTTTCTCCCTTCTTCAAACAAATCAATACCCCCATAGTTTAGCCTTTCATAGGAAAGATTACAGAGAAATGGCTATTAAGGGCTTAGCCTCTATCACTTCTCCCATCTCAAAGCCACTTAAAGACTCTGGCAGTCGTGGGTTGGGATCCGGGACCCGGTGCCCCGTCACACTGCAGGGGTTGTGAGAGAGCCTGAGGATCACGTTGACTACAGAGATGCGCTTCGCACTGTGCACAACCAACTTCACTCTAGGCACAGAAATTTGATGGGACATTCTTAAGACAACAGGAAGGACAGACAAAAATAGACAAGGGCAAGAAAAGAAAAGGATTACCGAGAAATTGGCTTTTTAGTGTTATTGAAGTTTTTTACTGAGTCACTAGACACTATTGATTCCACAGTCGCTGTCCCAACACATCCTTATACCAAAATGACAAAATACGTCTATTTCCAACGACTCCCAAAAATGTTCAGCACCCTCTAGAGGACAAATGGTGACCACGATGGTGTTCTAATACAATGACGTTTTATGGTGCGACTACACTGTGGTTGATGTCTAGTTAGGTTTAGGCACCAGAACCACTTAGTTAGGGTTAGAGAAAGATCACCGTTTGGATACCCAAGTTACGATGTAAACACTGGTGAAATACATTGGAGAAATACACTGCTTCTTGTGGTGAAAAATACACCCGATTCGCTGCGACTTGCAGTGTCTTTCGCAGGGAAAACCCACCGCCTCCTCCTGAAAAGAAAGTCACATTATATTGATGTCACCTAAACAGCATCACTTCCCTGGGTCATAATTACAGCAGCCGCCAGATGGCATAAATGTAACCATATGTCCATATTTGCCAACCCGAATTTTAGACCTATACTGTCGTTTTTCTTGTTACGACAGCCTGACTGTCCACACCTTCAAAATGGCTTCCTGCTCTATCAGGCTCTGGGTGAATGTGTGACTGGAATGAGCAGCAGATCGTCTGGCCTAAGCAACCAGGGTATCAAAATAGCCACCACAAGCAGTGCAAATATGAAAGGCAGGCCGCTGCGACTACTGGCCTTTAAAAGGAAGCACCCTCGGTGATGGAAACAAACAGACACCCCATGCATATAGCCACTGAAGTGCTACACAGCAACTGCTTAAGAGTCACAGTAGCAGTAATGCTAAACGTTATCCAGGCCTCTCAGTCCTTGTGCTGAGTTTTATTTTATTTTTCCAACACATAGCAACAGCCTCTGAGAGTTACTCATGCATTGGCACCACACGCTGTTGCTCACACAATTAGCCGTCCGCAAAATGGCTACATCAGCTCTCGTTTTCTTGCAAAGTGATGAGAGAACATGAATAGCATATAATTAGGGATGTTGGCACTGCTTCCTTGTCTTCTGCCTGTTTGTTCTGTAGTCGTCTTTTTCACCAGCCTGAAAACCGCAATGTTCATTTGAACAAAAAAGAACAAGATTTGTGTTGTTTTGGAATGCTGTGGCTTATTTGCTCAGAATTTCTGGTACTTGTGATTGGAATAGTATTGTGCTCTGTCTCCTTCTGTCTCTCTCCTTCTCTCTCACTTACACACTTAATCCTCATGATTTAAAGTGCAGCAAATAGGTTTCTCCCCTTTTCTCATTTTCTCACATAGAAAATGTGTTGTCAGAAATGAAGCATAAATGATCACCACCAGAAAGCAGTGAGGGGTAAAATGAAGCTACTGAACCACACACATGGGCGGGATTAGCATTCAGTCAATCATTCACTGATATAGTCCAATGAACACTCTTCAATCAATAAATGGCCCTTCTCCCTGCAGGTGAAAAATTTTAGGGCTACCTCCAGTGACCTCAGCACCTTTTTAAAAAAAAAAAATTGACTAACCTTCTCTGAAAGCAGCACTTTGAAAAGTAATGTGGGATTATTTATGCTCAAATGACGGTTAAAGTGTTCACAGGCATCACAGATACACTGCCACTGACACTTGGTGCTTACTGTTATTTTTAAATGCAGACTGAATATTTTTTTGTCAACTATGGACAGAAATATTCCACTAAAAACTGAATTTGAATCATTTATATTTGAATTTAAAAAGTGAATTTGAATCTCATAATAATTTATAAGTTTGAAACTGAATTACAATAAACTTGAAACTGAATGTAACATGAAATTGAACTCAGTTGCTCTCAAACTGTACTGGATCCTCACTAAAATTTTCACTCTCTATATACTTCCACATTCAGTTCTCGCAATTCAAATTCAATTCAGCAGTGACACATATTTTTGCCAATAGTCAACCCTCACAGTCGAGAATGCTTAGTTTAGTCCTTCAGCACATTCTAAAGCAGACGGAGGAAGATTTTGCTAGTTCACCTCCTCCCCAGCTCATCGACACCAGGGGCCAAATGAATAAACGATGCATACTCACAAAAACCATGCATATACCATTCCCCTCACATAAATAAACACAGAATGGGCAGTGAGAAAACAGCCAACTGAACGGAGGTTGTATTCATTATTATCATAAGTTTTGCTGTTTACATAGCTACAGCCTATGTAAATTTTATACTTCATAAACGGTATTGTAAATTGCGTTTTTGTGCTCAATTTATTCAGGCCCCTCTTCTTATTTTGTTTCCTTCAGCATCATTTAATTTTATATCCTTATCCTTTATTGTGAGGCATTCTGTAAACTGTTTCAATACTATTTTAATTAACTAATCATTGCTTTTTTGGACAGCTTACTGATGATTAAGTCCCTGCGACACTGTGGGTGTTTTAAATAGCTGCAGCCGTGTGTAATGGTGGTGGTAAGGATGGCAGCTGTGGACCTTGCCAATGCAGCTATAAGATGAGGAAAAAGTATTTAAAGATCCTTCTGATTTTCTGGATAATGATGATAATTAGCTGGCAGACAGGTCTGGAATATCTCAGTCAACATTAAGCTGTGTCATGCCCACAGTGTGGGACGGCATTATTAATCTAAATTGGAGATATATCAGATTCCCATATGATGCAGGTGGGCAGGCTGGCATCAGATTGCAGTTTGCAGCAATGTCCGGTTTTCCAAGTGTGATCAGAGCAATCGACTGCATACATGTTGCAATAATGGCACCTTGGGAGGATGAATATTTATTTGTGACTAGAAAGCCCTTTCATTTTGTCAATGTCCAGATAATCTGTGATGCACAAATGGTGTTAACAAACGTAGTGACTCTACCCATGACTCATTTATACTCTCAAAGCAGCATTGGGAGAGCTCTGCAAGCTGGTGCAATAACGCATAGCTGGCTTCTTAGTAAAAATTTGAGCCGGTGAAAATACATACTATTGAGATTTGTTAGTCCATAATTTAAAATGTGATGTGCTTCTCTTTTATAGGGGATATAGGGGACAAGCGCACTATTATACTATACTATATATTACATAGCCGTGCTCACTCTTTTGTAGAACACTGCATTGGCCGCTTTACGGGTAGGTGGCTTTGCCTGGATGAATCTGGCAGTAGATTATCAGCTAGAAAAGTGTGCAAGATTATCTGGGCCTGTGCTGTGTTGCATAATGCGGCACAAAAGAATGGTGTCCCCCCCCCCCCCCCCCCCCCCCCCCCCGAGCACCTACGGCCTGATGATCGTGAAAATCATGGTGTCCCACATGAGCAAACTCAAACAACTAATGACTTGTGACTTAATGTTGTACGTCAGCTAAATGTTAGTTGATTTTCATGTGTAAATCGAAGCATATAGAAAAAAGGGCTCTTATACTCACAAAAACCAATTCTTTTAAATTGCTACTTACGTAGGACATCATTTGTAACTCCCTCAACTCCTTTGCAACGTTGTCGACTGTGATTATGATCTCTCCCTGTGACTCAACACTATATTCGTAAGGACACGCATGCAAGCCGACCTGCAAGGTTAGGCGATGGCACAGATTGACACATGAGTAAGATTAAGTTGATGCATTTGATTGTCCACTTGACTTAGGTTATTTTAACAAGATTGATTGATTGGGTCAACAGTATTGTACTTGGTACAACACAGCACATCAAGGAGCTAATAGGAGCTAAATTTTCATACTCATTGGCAGAGTGTCTCATTCCATGTGATACAGAAGCTCTACTTAAAGGTGCATATATTTCTACATATTTTTCTAAGATAATATTGCAAACTGATTCAAATGAAATCATATAAGTTAGACTCAAAAATCTCAAGTAACCTTAATGACACTGTATGCATTGTGAAAATGAATACTCCTACATGCAGCACTGTATCTCATTTTAAAACACACTTTGGCTGCAACCTTTTTTGGTAATCACATGCTAATCAGCTCATTGTCTTTCCCATCTTGTCATTGGCATTTATAGATGTGGGAAAGTATACACATGGAAGATTTCTGCAGATGTGTGAGATTTAAAGGCATAAATGTACAGGCGCTGTGACATGAATACAATAGATGTCTGAAACCAATCCCCTGCTATGATTATTTCTACAATAATATTCCAGCTTCCCAGCTGAAACCATACCATTTTGATCCAGCTCTCTCAGATGGCAATATAGAGCAAGTCTATGGAAAATTGCGCCCTAGAGCAGTACACCACACTAGTGTTATGGCACCCACGTTTAAGATTGGTGTGTAGAGTGCGGGTGGGGGAGAGCTTTATGGGCAGTTGCACAGAGAAAGTGAAAGGATATCTTACTTTGGACAGTTTTTTGAATGAGGGCAATGTCACAGAATGGTTGCAAGCTGGGTCTGAGTTGTTGTGATCCATGATATTGCCAGATTTAATGCTACTTCCAGGATGCTTACAGTAGGTCACTGTTTTGCTGGCATTTCGCAATCCTGGCTCATCTAAACCTCTCAAGTGTGCAAGTATGCGAGGGAAAGAGCAAGCGAGAGAGTTTGACTTTTCATGAGTCGGTGAGATGACTTGACTGTAAATCTCCACATGCACATTGACATGCACATACGTTTATGTAAACAGTACAAATTTACACACAGTTTCAAACAGGTTTTGTTCTACTGGGCTAAATTCAGTTGGTTAGTTGTTCTTTTTATTCTTTTTATTCTTGGCTCTGTCTCCTTTTCCCCCTTCCTCTCTTCCTCTCTTTCACAATATCCCCGTCTCTGGCTGCCTGTGGCTCTCTCTGGCCGGGGGTAGTCAGGAACACGGGTGCTGTGATATGGACAGCTGGTCGCTCCATCTCTCAGGGCCCCAGAAGGTGTGAAATCTGGGATACCTTTCATAGCACATTACCCTCATTTTGGCAAAAAGAGAGAGACAGCACAAAGCCAGGAGAGCAAAACAGAAGGGAGGCAGTTATTTATACTGCAGTGAAATCTCTTACTTCTTTAAAGGACCCTGGATCATGGATCCTCTCATCAATAGTGCCCCATTGACTAGTTTTCTTAATTGATTGAGGGGAAAGGAGAGCTAATATTTGTCATTTTGACACATTCATTATGGCAGTGTAGCCATGTCCACTGGAGTCTCAGATGTGTCAATAGATGAGAATGAATTACAAGAGAATGGTGAGCTTTCAAGTGACAAGCTTCTGAGGAGCCAGTGTCTGGTAAAAAGGATCATTGTGAAATTCTAAAACTATTCGCTGCGCAGGCTCGTAGTGTTCTCTTTCACACACAAAAATGGCAAATATCCAAATAGCAGTTTTACAGCTGTCATTTTAGTTGTTATTTACAGTAATAATATCAACTGTGAATGCTTTGGCACAACATGCTTTTTATGTCTGGCCCTCTCTGGACATTAAAGCTAACAACTCATCTATGTGCTCATGTCAAAGATGACAGAAAGGTACAGATATTTATTGGCCAACTGCTCTTTGAAGGCTTCTTGAGAATGGCATTCCCAGTGGCAAGTTCAACAAGTGCACAGGTCATGTTCTATTTCAGATGTACTTATTAAGCCTGCTTGCTAAATACCAAATTCATTGGCTGTCATAGTGTTGTTAGATTGACAAATCTGCACCCTAGACCGTGCAATAGCTAGTTCACTTTTAGGAAACATGATTTCATGATGCTATCTCTTTTTGCATGTGTTCACAATTTACTTTTCATAATCAGTGAATCTGCT
This sequence comes from Scomber scombrus, assembly GCF_963691925.1. NCBI lineage: Eukaryota > Metazoa > Chordata > Actinopteri > Scombriformes > Scombridae > Scomber > Scomber scombrus. The sequence continues at coordinate 15,055,129 of NC_084992.1, read as the reverse complement.
GCTTGTGTTTTGCAAACCCAGATCAAATCCGTATTTCAACATATTCGCCACCACAAGCACCAACCTTCCTGCTGAGGAGGATAAATATATGGTCTCAAACACCAGAGCCAGTGGAGAGGGAAAATGCAATCCCATTGTGAGCAAATAGATGAAGATGACTTATTTCCCCTCCCCTAGCCCTCAGAGCTTGCTCATTCCAAAAAAGATATCAGAGACAACGTTGGTGGCAGAGAATGCCAAAAGGGGAAAGAAAAAAGGACCAAAGTTTGCTGATGTGTGAAAGCAGATAAAGTCAGGAGTAGCGTTGCAACTTTCCCTTATCTGATGGCGGACCTTTCTAAATGTATCGGGAGCCTCCTCGGCTCAGTGGCCGCCCAGCTCGAGAGAAACTGCACAAAGATTCTCCCGTCGATACGGTCAGTCCTCATTCGATTAGCGCGCCCCTCATCCTGTATTTGGATTAGTGGCCCGACCGGAGCGGGTGTTGCACATGTACCGGGCTTCTGCGTGTTCCATCCACAGCTTGTCAGTATGCGCGGGACACCGTGGATCAGTGTTTATTGAATCATTTTCCAAATAGGGGAAACGATAATTACAAGAAGTGGCAGCTCTGCACATTATGCAAGTGCTGTGCCATGACTTTGGAGCCAAACGGGCCTTCTTATTAAAGGCAGCTGGGCCAGTGAAGCTCCTAATCTATTTCCAGGATTTCCGAAGCTTCAGCAATCCAGGGATTAGACGTTTTCTCACAGATTTAGACCCCTCCCCTCTGCTTCACCCCCACCTCTTCCTCTCTTTCACCCTTTCTGCTCAGGGCCCCCCCTCACTCTCTTGCTCTCTCACTCTTGTAGTGTTGGCGTCTGCAGTTTGTCAACTTGAACCATTTCTATTCTAACCCAGTGGCACACACACAAACTCAGACATATCCTTTAAATATGGAACACGCAAACACTCTCACATGCCTGCTCTCTCTCTCTCTCTCTCTCTCTCTCTCTCTCTCTCTCTCTCTCTCTCTCTCTCTCTCTCTCTCTCTCTCTCTCTCTCTCTCTCTCTCTCTGTCTGTCTGTGTGTGTGTGTGTGTGTGTGTGTGTGTGTGTGTGTGTGTGTGTGTGTGTGTGTGTGTGTGTGTGTGTGTGTGTGTGTGTGTGTGTGTGTGTGTGTGTGTGTGTGTGTGTGGAGTCATGTGGGACAGCAGTAATCAAAGTCACAGAATGCTAACCTGCCTCCTGATACTGGCACATGTAGCCAAACAATTTGCACAAATAGTCAAAACACAGCGTCTGCTCACCTGGAGACACAATGCTGTGGCCAATTTGCAGTGTTGATCTGCCACAAAGGGCACCTACTCTACCACTATTTTCCTTATATCAACCTACCAGCACATATACACACAAATGAGTGTAGACTCAAAACTGTGTTTTGTAGACTTACTAGTTTTAGACTATGCCCTAGATTGCAGCAACACACTACGCCTAAGCTGTTAATGTGTAAAAACGACACTGAAACGTATGTTCTTCCTTTCTGCTCTTTCTGCTCACATATTATGTTTTAATACAGCCAACTTCACTATTAAGTTGTTCTCATTTACATAGTTTTCTTATGACAAATGAACAAGCATAAAACATTAATTTGATTGCAGCTCATAAATGCTACCTGTTAACTAGGTCAACCTGGCTCCAGGTAATTTATTAACAAAGTCATTTGACAAAATAAACACAAATAGAGCACCTTTATTACGTGATAGGCTGTACTCACCCTTTCAGAATGAATGATAGCAGAAGTGATGGACCCTGTCTTCTTAACAGTGGGCCATAATGGAGAGAGGAGATGTCTTATCAAGTTTAGCTGGCTTACTGTGGACATAGTCTTAAATGGCTTTTGAGGTCCATGGTTGTTTCAATTTAAACAGTCTTGTGGAGAAGGACTCTCAGGGATCTTCCTCCACATCTAAAGCCATCCCTTCCTTCCTGCTTTAAGATTAAACAATCAAGAGGTGAAAAGAGACCACTCTGTGCTAAAAAAATATGTCTACGAGGAAATATTACAAACAATTGTGCACTGTAGAGGTCATAAAACAAATGTTTCAAAAGCTATATGCTGTTACTTAGAAATTGGTTTATAATTTTTATTGTTATATTATCACACTAGCCTTTATCTTCCTTTTTATGGCGACACTTTATTCGTCACTATAGACGCCATTTTCAAAACTAAATTCGGGTGTACATTATGCAATGGAGAAGTAAATAAAAAAGTATACCCCCCCTTAAGTTTAAATGAAAATCATTTCACAACAGTGCTGTGGAATATAGTTTATGAGACAGACAGCTGTGCTCAGAGTGAGGAGGTCAAAGCAGCAGGGTCAGAGAATGTGAAACATGGGGGGCAACCGGCCTTGTGTTGGCCACTAAGGCTCGATAGAGGTTTAGCACCGGTTGTAATCGACTGCGCTCATGCTACAGTCCGGATGTCACAGTGAGACAAGTGCATATAAATACAAACAAACACATAAATATGAGCACACGTGCTACCACACACGCAAATGTCTGACAAAGATAGATGCATGGACACTGTCAGGTATGCCATGTGCTACATATTTGTTGGTGCTGATGTAAAACAATGCAAATAGTGCTTGATTGCTGTGACACTCACATGCATGAATCATCATGCCACAGACTTATCTTTACTCTCTTTCTCTCTTGTTATTTTATTTGTCATGTTCCATACTTCCTCTCCTGGTGTTTATCTTACACACTCTTAAACAAAATTCAACTGGCACTCAGCAAGTCAACATGCCAAGCAGATGAGCTTTTCAGTGGGCCAGATTTCCTTTTCCCTCGGGGGGTCTTGAGTCACCACTGTCGACAGAGTGTTCAAAGCACTCTCTCGCCTCACAGGCTCTGGAGGTGGGGTTGCATGGATGGACATTTCCAGCACTAACTGCTCTCCAAGCTAATCATTGAACAGCTAACGCAAGCAGCTTCCCACCCCCCCTGTGCAGACACAGCGTCACTGCTTTGGAGGACCCCCAGAAATAGACAAAATGAAAGATGTTGGCTGCTTTAAAGGTTTTGATTAAGTTGACATATTCATATTCTTGGCTATAAAAAAGGTTCAATGTTTCTAAATGGTGAAGGTACACAGTTTATTAAATGGAGAGTCAGAGAACAAAAAAAAAGTTGAATGAAGATGGGAAAATATGGAAATTGGAGAAATACGGGAAATTGAGCAGCAGCTGTAAGCCTTTAGGGTGATAAGCTTATCTTAGTCTGAACCATTTTAATTTAACAGTCGAAGCAAACAAAAAGAATATTTGATAAAATATGACAGAGGTAGGCTGACCACTTAAAAAGGAAAGCTTTGGCACAGTCAGACTTCATATAACAAGCTGCTCAAGGGATGCAAACTCAATGTGACCAGATGAGACAGTTATACACACTCTTCCCCTTCGCCGAGTCCAACCCCCTGCACTGCGCTCAGGTGGGACGAGGCCTCCGACGAGACATGTCACGACTCGCCTGATGGGATCCACGGAGCGGAATAACCAGGTCCGACAAACAGTCCCCCACCTCCACCTGCCAGTTTTCCTTCCCCCCCCCGTCTGTTCTCCCAAGCAGCCTAGACTTGACCAGCCATGGGACGTTGGGAAGCGCCTGGGGAGGGGGAAATTTGGATTAGACCTGATCCCTTCAGCTTTTAGCACGAGCTGGAGGAACGCTGGAAAAACAGGCATTCTATCAGCGAATTAAACTAAGATTCATCCAGGGCTTATGTGATTAAAAAGGGAAGAGGACAGCATCAATTAACAAAATCCCTCCCCAACATTTTCGCCAATATTTGTTTGAGGACGTGCTGTCTGCGATGTAAGCCCCTTTTGATGCCATGCACAAATATTTGGAGTTTATTTCACTGGGGTTTCTCATAGAAAATGAGCCTGTGGCTTTTAATGGGCATGGGAATTTAAAAGAACACATTACTCATGCATGTTGAGAAACTGACATGTTTATGCCTAGATTATACTGACTTGAAATAGCTACAAAACAGGCATATTGTGTCACTAAACTTGACAATGCTTATTTTCCTATTCGAGTAACATTCAAAAATCCGTCTCTAGCATTTCAAAAGACAATCTTGGCATATATTCTTCAGGAGACAGGTTAACTCAGAAGACCGTGTCTTTGTGTGTCACCCCGTTGTGACCCCTGCTGAAATGTCACAGTGAGCGGGCTAAACCATCACAGAGAAAGGATTTACAACACCTTTGTATACAGTGTGTCGCCATCTCATTAGCCCTACAGTATGGTGATCTGACATCCCCGAGGGCTCTCATGGATGTTTGTAATCTCGGCTGACACTGCTCCCCCGTTCATTGTTTCTGGCACCATTGTTCTGCCTCCACATCATCGACTAGATAAACCACGGACATGTCAGTTACAATTGGCTCCCCCTGATTAGCTGAGCTGACACAAACACAAATAATAACTGAACATGTACACGGGCTTTAATAAAAACACACCCAGAAGTCACATGCAAACAAGTGGCAGCTCATAACAGTAGCCTTATTGCTGTACAAGTGCATCCTTAAAAGTTGCTTCTTCGACTATTAAGCCTAATTAATGGGCCTGGTGTGAAGGGGCGATAACCGCTAAACAGCGATTATCGGCCAGCGTGACACTCAATAAAGAGCCACTCTGCACACAAAAGCCTTGGCTGCACTCAACGGCCAGTGGCAGAGAGGAAAATATAAGAGGAGGAGGGGGGAGGAAGAGCGAGAGGAGGAGCAATAAAGGAAGGAGTTAAAAAAAGACTAAGCGATGGAGGCAGGCAGTTGTTAAAACAGAGGTGGTTAGAGGGGTGCTGTGAATGGGGGGTGGCTGGGGAAGACAGGAAAAAGCGGGGTTGAGAAAAGAAGAAGGTCCTTTATCCCTGATCCCAAGAGTGTGGACTAGAGTGTGAGCAGCCAGATCAGAGGGCTCTGCCAGCCATCAGGGAGTTCACGCTAGTGTGGCTGCAAAGCACAGCCTTCTAAGACACATGGAAGTGGCCCCTGGGTACATGCTAGAAATAAGATGTTTCAAACAGGTTTTAGGTATGGCTGTGAAAGCCCTGAGCTTCAGCCAGTGTAGACTCTGTCAATCTATCTTGCTTGCCGACACAGTCCAGCTTCTGTTCCTTTCACGGTATTAAAGCACAGACAGTTTCTATTAAATGGTTCGGTTTTTATCTCTTTTTTTCCACTGTACACACTCATCTCTTGTAACTGGACAACATTTTCAGTAACAGGACTGCAGAAAATTCATTTGGGTTCGATTAATCTTTCCATTTGTTGCAGGACAGAAGGCGTCAGTGGGATCTGTTTTTAGTTGCTCCTGTGTGAAGGTCATTGTCACATATTAGTCTCTCTGCCAACTTTGTGAAGCATCTAATTCACTCGGTTTCAGTCATTATACAGGTTTTTCATATTAATGTTTATAGTGTCACTGTGTATCCGTGATTGATACCATGCAATATCTCAATTTAATCCCAGTTTAATATTTGTTCCACTTCTTTCCTCAACTGATCAGGACACATTTATGGTGAGAAGATGAAATACGATATGGGAAGTCCAGTTTGAGTAAAATATCCATGAGCATTAAGCCTCATTAGACCCCAAAACATAGTGCTGCAATTTATAATACTATTGGGAATAATTTTACAACTCTACAAAGCTATCACAGCAACAGTCGTTTTATCATCTGTATCAACTTTCAAAAAGTAAAAGATACATGCAGGACTAATATGGGTCTAAACGCAATTATATACAGACAACTAGCAATGCAAGCAGGATTTGAGGCAGCTTCCTTTGCTGCTTTTATCAGTTCAGTATTTGCTGTTGGCAATCAGTTTTATTGGATTTGCAGGGACACTGTAACTTGTCTGATCTCTTTATATAGCATAGGTATACACTGCCTCTGTTGACATGGTCACTCATAGGCCCCAAATGAAAGTCTGTTGTTCTGTCATTTGTAGTCGATTCACAAGCCTCAGCAGAACATCTCCTGCTTGTTTGTTGGGGATGTGGGACTTGCTGTCTGTTCACTGATGTCAAAGAATTGGCAACACTCTTCTCAAGTAATCACTGGCAGATGCCGTGCTCAACACAGTGGCAGTGGCTGCTCATTACCAAGGGTGTTACCGAAAGCATTGGAAACAATGGATTTTAATTAACTATAACATATACACATAATGGTTCATTTTCTCTGAATATCACAGTATGTACATGCAAATACTGTGTCTCAACATTCTGTATGTGTTACCTGATTTATGTAGTGAAATGTGTTTCAATTTCAGTGAGAAATTTGCTTATATTGTTTCTGAAACAACTTTAGTTAATCTGTTCATGAGAATAGCTTGATTCAGAAATGTATCTTTTCTCTGTTATGCATCATATCATATATTATCATTTTTGACAACAAAAAACACATTTTTAGATGCTCTCCTAAGCAGATATGTGTGAAAGTGCCGGTCTTGCATGATAGTATGGGTAGGGAAAAACGCTGATGCGTAATTGTCAGGTGATCTAGCATGAAGCTGCTGGCTCAACACCTTTCTGTTATTTTGGCCTTTCTTAGTTGACAGCAAACTTCTAGGAAACAACCAGAAGATACCAGTGTAGCCAGAAAATTTGCGAAACATCAAAAACCCATTTAAAATACAACCACATTACTGTGGACATGACATCAAGGTACCAAATGTGTGAACACTACAGTAAGGTCAGGGGAGACCCTTCTGAGAGCAGGAGGTGACACTACAAATGAGCTTGTTGATGGAGACTAGTTTGCATATGTGAGGGTCATTAGGAAAAAAGCTTTGTTGCTTGCAGGAAGTCACACTCCATCAATAGCCAAAGGTATCGCCAGGCATTCATTTTCACAGGGGCCTTTCAAATCACATTCTTGCAGTGAACGTGTTTGCCCAGTACATATTACTTTGCTTTCATTAAATCAACAGAATAGAGATACAGGAGTGATTGATACTGTATTTTGAATGGTTGGACCCACACTGCTGCACCCTTTGCCATTCAGCAGCCATGTTTGATCAGTGAACTAAAAGGAGTGCAATGGATTATTATGAATGAGAGAAAACTGGGTTTTTCCTGTGAAGAAAAGCCAAAAGCTAGCCAGTAGCTAATGCTAACCAAATAGAGCCATAACAAAAAGGCATTATCATCTATTATTTAAAAAGAACATCTAGATGACATTTTCTGGTTATGGGTGGTTGGGTGTATATGTGTGTGAGTGTTAGCTGGTGGGGTGTGGGGGTTGTTAGGGTGATGTTGAACATGCCCAATGCCTTATAGCCCTCCAGAGTAGTATCCCCGTTTGCGATTACATGCTCATCACAGTCCAAAGCAGAGTTAACTCGCACGTGATGTGCTCTTTGACTCCGGGTTGCCAGTTCGGCAGATACCTCCAGCCTTGCCGCGCCAGGCAAAGCCAGTTTCCCCAGGCTTCATATTTATTAGCCCTGATGTGTGTGAGCTGCCGTGCAGCATGAGCAGCCGAGCGAAAGCGCAGCGGACGCAAACCATGCTTGACATGGCCATCTCATGTGGAAGGCAAGAGTAAATAAGATTCCAGCAGGGAGGAAAATGCACAATCATTGCCTGGGAACTGGGGCCTCCCATCATGAGATTCATGCAAAACCAAGCAGGCTCCTGCTTAGACTCTTCACTGAGGCTGAGTTAAAGTTCTTGCCCAGTTAACCATTCTTTAGTGGTTAAGAATTGACTTGAGGAATGTGCCTGGTCTCCTGCGGCAGCTAGCTTATGCTAGACCTATGTACATTAGCTTACACCACCGCAGGTTGTGCTTGAGAAATCCACCACATTCCTCCCCCTCCATTTCTAAATGTCAATCTCCACAATATCTTCCCCGTACAGAAATGCTGCCCTTCAGCATGACTGAATTCTCTCAGGGAGAGATGTGAAAAGACACAAGGAAATTCACTGCTATCAATAGAAAAGTGTCCTGTGTTATTACAACACTGTGTGCACTCAAGTACAGGCTATAACTTAATCTTCGTGAGGAAATGGTGTTTGGGGCCTGGGAAAGAAAGGTAATTTGCAAGTCAGAATGGTGGCTTTAATAGAGGACTTGAAACGAGGTTACTTGATATCGAACAAGTCTAAAAATCTGGTTTCCCAGCTATCTTGTATGAAGACCACGCATGACTTAAAATAGCCAGCAGAAGGGCCAATCATAATACTTTATTTTGAGAATGTAATTTTCTCATGCCTTGCCAGTAATTAACCTCCACACAATAAGGTATTGGAAGCACCACAGACACAATTCCAGCCCCACAGTTTGTTTAAAAGACTAGGCTATATGATAGGCTGTGTGTAACAGGGGAATGGAGGAAGAGGGAAAAAAGGAGCCAAGATTCGACTTTATCTTCGGCAGGGAGCCTTTTCTTTTGCATTCTCTGCCTGGTTTTATTCAAAACTGCTGTTTCTTCACTTCTGCTGAATTGGGTTTTGTTCCTGGCTAATTCCAGCCCGTCTCAGTCCAGGGCTCGTGGGAACTGCCGCGATCGCTTACAATCACTTCAGTCAAACACCTGGGAGATAATTGACTGGGCTTCGGTCAAACTTGTTTTTTTTCTCCCCTCTCTCTCTCTTTCCCTGAGTCTTCACAATGGAGACAAAGAGCATAGGCACAAAAAAAGATCAAAATCACTAAATCCATTCCCAGACAAGGCACTGTATAGATGGCCCGAGAGCCAAATTGCCTTGCCCTAGTCTGGGCCAACTGAATGTGAAAATGGTTGAGGAACAGTTGTGGTTTGAGCTTGCCAGCCCCTAAGGAGATGTACTATTGGAGACCATAACAGTGAAAAACACATAGACAAATGTATTGTCTTTTTATACCTTAACAAATGTGTCCAGAACCTGTAACATAGCAAACCTGTATACAATAAGTTCTCATTCCTGCAAAATGTTGTACCATGGCTATGTCACAGATGGCTAAATTGTAGAAATATTTAAGGTGTGCCCTCTATGTATCCATCCGTGGCTTTAATACAGTAGGTGTTAGTCAATTTATGCTGGAGCACCACTTCTTGCTCTATTTGGGTGTCCCTGTATTTTGGGTCTAGCGTGGGTACATGTGCCTCCACCTAACTCAAGTTAGTTGGAACTATCAAATCTTATCATGTAACATGTAATTTATGATTAGAAATAGAACTGTTAGTTTAAGTTAAGGTTGAAAACTCTTCTTGACACAATATTAAATATGAAAATCAGTGTCTTAAAATGTAAATTGTCTGTATTTGAGATGTTAAATTGGGGTTGCAGTTGAAGTTCAAGCTTGAAACACAGTTGAGGTGTCAGTTGAAGCTGAAGTACTGAAAGAGTTTGAAGTGTCTGCCGAAGTGCAAGTGCAGACAGCAGCTGAAAGTGTGAGAGCATATGAAAGTTACGTTTCAAACATAAGCCCTGCAGGCAGTTGAATTGTCAGTTTGTATGTAAGTTGAAGAGGAAGCGATTAGAGCAGGTGAACTGCTAGTTGATGTCTAAGCCATGAAAACAGTTGAGATGTCAGTTGATAGTAAGTCAGGGAGTCTATGAACATCAACAGCATCAAGTGGGTATGAGGTTTCAGGCTTATCTTGGACTTTTAGCTATTAAAATAAAAATGTCATGACAGTTCTGATGGAGCTCAGGATTCATCCATAAGGGCTGCTTTATTACAGTCAATTCCATCATATAAACCTTAAATCTGTATGAAACTGCTGACCTCTTGCTATACAGTCAATGGTGTAGATGGGTAGCAGAACATATTACTGTCAGATCATGACCGAGCCGGTGTTAATGAAGTTACTGCTGCTGTGCCATGTGCGTAAATGCCCACATCACTCTCTCAGTTTAAAGACACACTTATCGTTTCTGCTGCTGTGTCATGCTGCAGGTATTTAATAAAGTCAAAGGAAATGAAACTGAAACACAGCCAGCTGTGGGCAACAAACAGAACATCAGTACTGATGTTTCTGCAACATCCTGGATTACATTCAGTGACATGTGAATGTCTTCAATGTAAAATTCACACATTAATCTAACATGTTTCAGATCTGCCACATTAATAGCTGTAGCCTATTCTGATGGACATCCCAGTAGATTATGTTAAAGATGTAAAACACTAGAGAAATAAAATAAGCAAAATACATGGAAGATGCTTTGTGATTGTGGAGAGCTCTGTGTTTATGCATTTCTGCTAATTAAAGCCACACAATTTGAGACTTTTGAGCTCTCTGCAGTTTTGATTATGAACCAATCTCTCTGCTTAAAAGTGGAGGAAAATATAAAATACTCGAAACTTCTCTGCTTACTGTAAACAATAACTCCTCTGCCTGTAATACATCCATGGCCTGTTTGCATCTTGTTATGTGCAGCACCGTATTCCTCCCCCCTCCTCCTGTCTTTCCACATTAAGTTTCACTCTGTTTCATTATAATACCAGTTTTGAGGACCGGAAATATACAGAACTCGGCTCAACCCATTCGTGCCTGAAACAATGATACCCCACAGGACCTACAGGACAGACCCAAAGGTTTGGCACTGTGCTCACAGCTGTTGGGTTAACTGTTGCTGTTGACATGACGATGGGAGGGGGGGTCGCAATGGCTCCTTGGATTCCAACCCCCCATCCCTGACTTCCAGCGCCAGTGGTCACTACAATTATTTCACAGTACTATGATGCTCAGTACTCCCAGATTTCTATATCTGCACATTTCTAATCAGGAAAGATAGGAAACTAGGCAATCATTTTTGAATTAGTGCATGGCAGCAGCAGCCATTAAAATCACACTGCTATTAGTCATTATACAGTAGTTAGACTTTGCAGTTTCATTGTTATACATAATCATGTCCTACGTCCATTATCCATAGGAAGTATTTATTATGAAACAATTCTGCAGTGTGTTCTTATCAGTGATTGCAACTTCATCAGCGAATTCATGTTATTGACTCACTAATCTTATTCAAGGTCATGATCCACTATAAATAAAATCCATAGAAAGGAACCTTGTAAACAACAGTGGACTGAGTTGACCTCTTATCTTGCTTTTGGTAGCGCAGTATTTCTCATACATATAGAAAATGATTTATCTTCCATACCATGTGGCCACCTCCTGATGAGAAATCACATTTCACCATGGAGGTGGTTATATCCTTGGCCTGTTTACTCTAGCTGCCTGTGGGGCAGAGGGTAAATTGAGGGTAATTATTATTAGGGTAAGGAAATGTTGACAGCTTTACATAGCCGGGCCGGCCTCACTCACACAATGACACACAGGCACACACAGTGGCACAGTAACTTCCACCTGTTTATATGGGAGGCACTCCAGCATAGATTGAAGTCTCTAGAGTGAGTTCACTTTGTTTGGGGGATCTGTCTTCCTGATACATCTGTTCTTTCTCCTCTTTGGACTTGTAATGCTGTATACGATGTATCCTTTCATTATGAGCATGGCCTCATTATCCATTTATGTGGCTAATGCTGTTATCCCTTGTGGCTTGGCATGCACATGAAAAAATAATTCTGATATGACCACTGTTATATGCTACAACAATGCTCTGCCGTTATTGCCGCTCCCACATATCCCCACCCCCCCATCTAATTTCTTTAATGGTCCTTCTCCTTACAAATACTTGTGCGGACCAAAAACCTATTTCATTTGCCATTGAAAGCTATGCTGATACAGTTTAAGAGTGTACTGTCTAATTACAGTTGTGTTAAGTGAGCTAACAGACTCAGTGTTTTGTCACTGGCTGGAATGCTTTCGAAAACCAACAGACGCATTCAAACGCTCAACTAATCACGTCTTTGTCTTTTTGTTGAGCGGTCCTGTAGAAAATGGCATAAATCCAGATACATTATACGTTTGAGCCAGCTTTAAACCTGACAGGAAAAGAAAAAAAGTTGTTGCTATGGGATGGGACAATGTGAGCTATTCTATGCGGCCCTTTGAGCAACAATCAAAGTCTTAAAGGGTCTGCACATGTGATCTCTCCACGTTGTAACCTACTCGGGTTGCAGTTGAAAGCATGCCTTAACGGCTTGCATCTTAGCACTTGCCCTTGATCCCTAGGCTATAAGAAGTTCATATAGCAGTCATAGTGATGTCATGACAGACTCAGTTCTTAAATGACCTCCACCTTGTACTGGCAAGTATGTTTTGCTTACATTCGAAGAACACAAATAACTTAAATAAGCTACAAAGACAATGTTTCTGGGATCATGCATGTTGAGTTTTTATAAATTCACATGATCACAGTGGCATTCACCCACACATATGAGTATCATGTTGGGTTAAAGATATTAAAAAGATAAATGTAGTATGTCTCTACTTTGATATACCTCTGCCTAATTTTCTAGTGTATATTAGGATGACTGATATCCTGAAATAAGAATGGATAGCTCAGAGATGATTATCTGCAACACTGTAGATAGAACATTAACAGATTTTCTTTTTTTTGGTTGCTGTTATCAGGATGGAACAAGATTAAATCATGTCATCTTCCAGTTCCATATGTATCTTATGCTGCTATGGACTACACCCTGGCTGTTCTCAAATAGTGCTTTGGCTGCTGGAGGTTTTTTTCACATTTCTGGCCCATTACGCTCGACTGGGCCTTGATGAAGCCAAAAGTACCTGCTTTAATTGCTGTGTTTTATAGACTGTACACAAGGCTACCCTCGCTAAATACAGCATGCTTAGATTAATGGGAGCGTTCAGCGTTAGTGCATTTTTAATGAGGACTGGAGGCTGCCAGACTACTTTTCTATATGATGAGGCACAGTTTCCCCTTCGTTTGTGACACTGGCACGATACGTTGTGGCGCCCCAGTGCCCGCCAGCTGGTATCCAGAGTGAAGCCAGGAGAATGCTGGTGTGCCTAGTAAAGTACATCCCACCCACCTATGACAAGCAAACAAATGAGACTCTCTGTTTGGTGATTTTTTTTTTTTTTTAGGCAAGCAGAGCAGCTTGAAATGAACTGTCTGAGATGTAAGTACCCACATTCAGTAACACACCCACCCACATGAACATACACACATACAGAAAGCGCACTATGCACCTGGATGGTTTGGTATTTTTCTACGTTCACACACAAGAGTGCACCTGTTGTCGCTGCACATACACACACTTGTGCACACGCAAACACACACATATGCAAAGCTTATCAAAGAAAAACAAGAGTTTACAGCCTGATATGTTACAGGATACAGGGTGTGACCCTGATTTACATTTGCATGTGGAGTGCAATGGAGTACAGAGAGTAGAAACGGCAGTCAGCAGAGAAGATAACCCCAAACATTCACTCTAAATTTATGCCAGGATCCTATTCCCTCTCACTGAATTAATGCTTTAATCTCTCCCTCTTTGTTGCATGTGTACTTGGACTCAGTGTGTGTGTGTGTGTATGTTTGTGTGTGTGTGTGTTGGGAAGCTGGGGGTGGGGGATTATATTTCTCAGCAGCCACTGTTTTAGTAGTTGGAATGAAAGAATTTACCACAGAAGTCCGAAAGCCTGAGAAATTGCACCTTTTGCCTTTCCTCTATTCAAAGTCACACCAATGGTCCCCATCAGTTCTGCTGTCTTTGCATTTCTCCTCCACAAAGAAATAGCTAGTATTCTTTAATGGAAGATTACCTTCAAATGCAAGCTTAAAAGATTATGCGCTTTCATATATGTCTTTGAGGTCCATTATTCGATGTCATTTCTTGAACATTCAGTCCTTTCCCTTTCCCCCTCATCTCTCCTTCTCTTTTGGTTGTTCACTCATTTATCTGTGTATCTTTAATTCAGCGCTTTATCTATTCAAATAATACTCAACCTCACCTTGCTCTTATTGTGCACCGAAACTTCTTTTATTGCGAGGCACCTACGTCAAATCTATGACTTAACATACTGCATCTTTGATCCCGCGGCTCACTCTGCATGCAGTACCACCAACATGTACGCTGACAGACCGTATCCATAATTTATTCCATTCTAGAAATGAAAAACCAAATGTATGGCGGGGAATATTCATTTTTCCCATCGCCGTCCAGCCACCTGACTCTTCGCTTTATGAATTATTTTGACTATTGGTAATGATGTCCTGTGTTGGTAGGCCATTACAGCAGAGGAACTTAATTTGCCTATTGTTAATTAATTGCTTCATTCTTAGCGGGAGTAATAAAAATGCTATTAAGTAAAATACCTCTATCATTAACCTAACTTTGTTAATATGGGTATCAGTGGGGCTCAATAAACAAAAGCTGTAGTGCCTACTGCCACACAGGGGTAATTAAAAATGCACTGTCATTAATTATATTGGATGGAAGATTGTCCAATGAGTTGGAGTCTTGTTGACTATTCCCTTTCCAAGCAAGAGCTCCATCAGGCGCTCAGTGAGAACAGTCAGTTTTTATGAAGCGCAGACTTCCTGCTGTTTATCTGCAGTGCATGAGTCTAACATATACACCACATATACCCTGTAGTTGCTCAAGATTAATTACTTTTCTAGATGATTTTTTTTACTGCAGTAAAAATGTTCTCTCGTAACTATATAACTCATAGTTGGACAGATCTTAAATGTTCTAATGCTTTATTGAGTAGTCATAATACTCAGTATCACACAGCTCATCTCAATTTCTAACAGATGAAAGACGGTCATTATGCAAACTGCCATAAAATGTGTTTGGTCAAGAAACCATAAAGCAATTGCTGGGTTAAATATCTGCTATCTCAGGTTGTATAAACAGACATGTTTGCACCATAGATAAAACCTGACGATAACAGAAACACCTTTTGGAACTTAGTGGAAGTTTTTTGTGGATCGGGTACTTTTCCTCAGAGGCATGACACACACACACAAACACACAAACACACAAACACACACACACACACACACACACACAAACACACACACACACAAACACACACACACAAACACACTGTACTAGTAGAAGTAAACCAGCTTTAGTTTTATTACTTTACTGATAATTTGAGATAAATACTACATCAGTGAAAAGTCCACCGGTAGCAGAGTACATTGAAGTTAATTATCTATATAGTGTAGAACAAATCATTGGAGACACAAACTATGACTAACAACAATCAGTTCCTATTATTCTGGGACGTGGCACTAAAGGATGAATCAGGTCAACTTCACATATTCTCATTCCAAAGCTTTATAGCACTAACAAATGACTTCCTTTGACTATGTGCAAACATACCAAAGACAGTAAACCCATTGCTGGAACAACTCCTTTATTGCATCAGTGTATTGTGAAGAGGCTGAGCAATGTTGTCAGTGAAGATATTAGCTTTAGAGATATTTTCATTTGTTTGTTCACGAGACAGCTATGACAGCAATCACTCGCACCTGGAACAGGCCTTGATATTAACATCACCAGCTTTATGTATCTAAGCGCTCGTTGTTTTCTCCCTCCGTTCACCCCCGCTATCTCCTTCATCCCTCCTTTTCTTCTTTCTCTTTTTCCCTCTCCGTCTTCATGTTGTCACATTTCTGAAAAACTGGCAGCACAGGCGTGAAATTGATGTGATGAAAAACAACTGGGATATCTCTATGAGCCATTTGCTTTGCCGTTATGGCCACCCTCTCTCTACTCAGCGTGGCTCAAGGCTTTCTGTTGCGATTGGGGGCATACTGCAAATTAGCCAGCAGCTATCTGAGGTTACCAGCCAAGTGCATCGCTGACCTCACTCCCTGCCAAGCTTACCCCTCCTGGAACCAGCTCCACACCCAAATTCGACCCAACTTTGTTTCAGTAATGCTGGACTTCCTTTGGTTTGTGTGATATGTTTAAAAGTCTCTCAGATACATGTATAACTCTTAATATTCATTTGTTGTGGCACACCTTTAATAATCCTGAAGCAATTGAATTTATAGAGAAGAGGCCGTTCAGGTTTGGCATACCTAATGTTGCTTCTTAAGAGAATGTAATTGAAAATTACATTTACACTGACAAATGGCTGCAGATACTGTATCTACCTAAGTACCTATGAAATAATAAATAGGTATGGGTCTACGCTATGTTTCATGAGAGCTTAGATAGAGCATCATCCTAAAGCCTGGCAGTGAATTTCATTTTATTACTGGCTTCCCTAACAACCGAGGAAATATAAGGAGCAAGGGCAAATAAGAAAACTCTCCCCTCAGTTATGTTCATCCTAACATCTCCCACATGAGCCATGAAATCGGGCTCTGACTTATCCCGGAGCTTCACGTTTACAAGGGGAGATAAGGGCAGTTCAGACCTATTGTTGCAGCCGTCGTGACCCTAAACATGAAAGGGCATCTTGGCCATCTCCCATTGTGTGCAGCTACAGTATATATTGAGCTGCATAAACCTATCCTTTTGTGTGAAGTGAAAAGAGAGGGGCCTCCTAATTAAGCTAGAGAGAATGTAAGTGACTTCCTACGTGCATAAATGAATACTCAAGAAAGTAACTGTGTCATCCTGGATGTGGATAAATGAATAAGTTGCTGAATGCAAGCGGCAGTAAGTGGGTTAGCATGTAAATAAATGAATAAGTTAGCAAATTAGTGTTTAAGTGTGTTAGCATGTAAATAAATGAATAAGCGAGTGAATTACAATGTGAGGGAGATTGCAGGATGAATAAAGACGTTAAGAAAGCTAAAGTGTCAGCAGTGGAAAGAAAGTTATCTTTCTCTCTCTGCAAAAAGCCTTTGAGGACACAGTTGTTCAAGCGCTAGTTGTTGCGGGGCGGCAAATGAGTACATCTGGCTCGCGCATGTCATATTTCCTCATGTACAGATGACATGCCAATTACTCCTTAATTACACGCGTCATCTGGACCAAAGTGCCCAATGCCAGCGCTGATTAATCCTGTTTATTGTGGCGGTGATGACAGTCCCGGTAGACACAGAGCGCCACAAAGAACACAACAAGGGATTATTGGAGGGACTTGGAGAAGGCTGAAGGTACGGAAAAGCCAGGGCAAGGGTTGACTGATTAAATGACCGCCTGACAGTTAATCTTGGTCTTGATTTCTGCACCCAACAATCAGATGATATCATGAAAATTAAGTCATGGAAATCCTTTTATTTCAAGACAGTGGAAATGAATTTAGGCATAACAGCATTTTGTCTGGAAAAAAAAAGGCAGAAAAAGCTTTCGTCGCCAAAAACACTGAGGTTGCCTACTCACGAGGAAACGCCAACGTTATTGCTCAGCACAATCTGCAATGTGCTTACACACACTTTCACGGTGATGGACGGCTGCCAAGTCATGTGAATATCATGCCCAGTTAAAATCTTGATTTTTACAAACATCAAAAGCAATTACCTTCTGTCATCATTGAATTGGCATTATTTCTAACAGTTTAAGGGAGGGGGTGCATTTGCAACACAATTTTATTTCTAAATCGTGAGCGTCATGAGGGGGCAATGAGGTCATGTTGGCAGTGGAAGGTGTATGTGTGTGTGTGTGTGTATGTGTGTGTGAAAATCTAGACCTTCCTGTAAATGAATACATAGCACATGTGAGCCAGATACCCATCGTAAGCAGGAAGATCTCAGACCGTGACCGGAATATGCAGGGGAGGGGAAGGTGGTAACCATTTGATTAACACTGAGATAATGGACGTGGTAGGACCAGCGCTTGGAGGCCAGTGGGTACGGGGGTCAGTCCCAGTGAAGGCGACGTTAAGGTGGTTTATCTTCCGATGAGTGATGGAACGGCTAGGTGGCTGCTAGCCTCCCCTCGGTGTGACCCTTTTTAAAGTCCACACTTCCTGTGCCCATTCACCCGTTCTTGTACTTAGCCTCCATCTTCCTTCCCTTCCTTCCATATCTGCCTCTAATTCATTCCCCGTCTTTGTCCAACTCTTTCTATCACTCACAGCGGCTCGCTCCCTCTTGCTTTTGTTACTCCCTCTCACACTCTCTTTTCAGCATTAGCTCCATCTCCATCCATCTGCTCCTTTTGTCTCTTTGCTCTTTTTCACTAGGATGCTTTGGCAAAAATGGGTATTGACTGTGCCTTCTCTTTCCTCTCATTCCTGCTCCGCTTTCCCTTTTTTCCCCATCACCGTGTACTCCAGCAGTACATGCCTCTTTTAGGAGGTGATGTGAAGAGTAGTAGAAATGCACCCTGTAAGGGGAAAAAAGGTGATGATACAATCAGTTTTATTGTGCTGTAAGGATTTTTTCAGGCTTGTGGTTATACATCCCGTATGCAGGCTGTATGAAAGAATTGCAATTCGCATGCATTTTCTTCTCTCTTATTCTCCTTTTCCTTCTCTTTTCATTGCTCAAAATAATTAGGCTGCACTCTGGACTCAGGGGTGTAACGTTTCTGCTCACGTTTCCATGATACAAGAGCAAAAGGAAAGGAAAAAAAAAAACTGGTTGTGCTGCTCCAGAAATTTCTACCTGTGTGTCACCAACCGCCCCCACCCCTTCCCTCTCCCGTGATGCTGTTTTAACATGGAGTTCCACAAGGCACAATTCACTTCAGCTGACCTAATTCTTCCCTGGTGCTCTTCCAGTGCTAAGAGTACATAAGGACTGAGCTGTCAAGGTATTCAGCCCTGCCTCTCTATTATTTTAGAAATCAGGCAACATCTGTTGTGCTTTGGGCCTCCTTGTGACTCACAGGAGGTTTTTGCACTTTCTCAGAAAGATGCACCTCAATTTGCCTGTAGCCAGTGATGAGACCTCAATAATGTATTTTTTCACATTCAAGATTTCATTTTGATACCGTCGAGATTCCTACCTAGATTTCATTGCTGTGAACATCATTGCTTTTACAGGCCATGGCTTTGGACTTAGTAAGTTTAAAGTTTGCTATAAAACTTGAAAAAGTGCCTTACTTGATATTGAGCATGACAACAAGCACTATTTTCATGTGCTTTTCCAGTAGACAGAGATTTAACTGCATCTCCTCCGCACAAGCGCATCTCATTTCCTCTAGTTACATTACCAGGCATGTGGCATCTGTTGGAATTTTACAGCAATTTCAAAGTTTGGGTTTGTAATATTTTAAGCACAGGAGTGCTTGTTTATGTGTGTGTGCGTGTGTGAGAGAGAGAGTGTAAAACCCAAACCCTCATGGTCCATAAATTTTAATATTCCTTGTGAGTGCTATACACAAGCAAAACACAAAGTGCCTCACAAGTCCCTGCCTTGAGCGCTAGTTTAGCACTGTTCTCCACCAAGACGCATTACACACGCTTCTTGCATGACTTGCTGGTGATTTAAAACAAGCCCAATAACAGAACTACAACACAGGGCTCCTACGGGAGACCCTGACTCGCATCACCATGTGACTGTGATATTATTCGTCTGTAGCGGCAGAGGCACTGCCGCCGCTTTTTTCCCCGGCTCCTCCAAAACAGAGCTGGAGTAGGGAGGGGAGGGTGGAACCGTCCTGTGTTGCGCCCCAGGCTCCTTTTTGTGTTTACCAGCCCCTGCATGGGACTGATGCTATTTTCAATTCCAAGGCTCAGCCATGGCTAACTGGCCCTAGCCTCTTCATGCCATTTGCCTTAATAATGTGGGCCGGACTCACTGCGGGGAAAGTAGCCGCCATCCTGAGAGTGGCTAAATGACACAGTGGAGTTCATTGATGGAAAGGATTACACGCTTGCACGCAGGGCGGCAAGGCGACGGGTTCTCTGAAGGGCACTACAAAGAGAGGCGATGTAAAATCTTCACAGGGGGAGAATATACTAGCTGACTGTATGTCAAAGGGCGAGCGCTGGCATAATTTGTGGCATCACACTGTTTACCTTGTTGCCTATAATGCATGAGTTCGGAACCTATGGCTGCAATGTCAATATTTGGACCTTGTGAAAGATTTTTCTGTGGCACTGAAAAGAAATCCAGTATTTGATAGAAAAATTGTGTCAGACTGCAAATTGCAATAATCAACATATGATTAAATATTAAAATTATGTGAACCACTGTTAGTATCTGATACTTTATTAAAGGGTTATTTTAGAGCAGTCATGTGTGATCATTTGACACCACATTAGAACCACAAATTAGACCATTTCATGTAACCATTTACATTTCCTGTAGACACTTTGGTATGTTATTACACCGTGCCATTGTAAAGCATGTCAGTATAGTGAAATGTGACCGCTTCCTTCACAGTCCCATAATAAGGAGAAAACAATATGAAGAGGAAAAATGACCCAATCACCAAACATCTGAAGGCACATCAAATGACAGGCAGGCAAAAGAAGAATAAGCTGTCTCGTAACAGTCCTGAACAGTACATGAATAGATGTAGCACTCTGTTTTACCTCCGCCCTCAATTAATTCATATGAATCCAGCCACCATGTATTAAAATGGCCAGATGCTAGGATAGATTCTGTTGGGAGCAATGACATGCAACAAAGTGATATGAATCATCCCCCCACACTGTGCAGCGGCACACTCTCAGAGGGCAGGTGACACAATTTATGGAAAAAGGAAAACAAGACACAGCCACTTAAGTATAGATGGACTGTCAAAAAAAAAAAACACTGTCCAAACAAAAAAAGAAGAAAAAAAAGAAGACACTTAAAGTATTATAAATAAACGGGTGACTGTTTCCACCATAGAATCAGGAAAAAGACAGCTTTTTAACAGAAATTGTGGTATCAAATTCAATCTAAGACCAGACATGCAAATAAAAGAATCTGCACCATGAGTCAGTCCATGTTGAATATTCAAACAAAGATAATTATCTGTGGATTAGCCCCATTTTGGCTTTGAGTGTTCCACTTATCTGACTCTTGGGAGGAATTGTTTAATCATTAAGACCTTTTTGCTTTCTGAGAACTGCCAGCAGCACAACTCGGTGCATGCAAGTCCAATTGTGGCTCTTCTGCACGTACTGGACATGTTCTTCGCTATGTTCATTAAAAAAAAGTTATTGCATGTGTTCTTTTTGTGTTGTGAGCCATTTAGCAATTAACCTACAGTCCCATTCGAGTAAATCAGGTTTAATGGATCTGTTTAGAGGAATATTTGCACTGCAAGGTTATGCTCTGCAATTTTTCAGTATCCAAAGCCTCGGAGAGCCTTAGAGAAGTCAGCTCCATCTTATGACAACATGCTATGCATCAAATGGGTGTGAACAACTTTTCACACTCCATCCTATAGATTCATTCCCCTTGAGACGTGGTATCTATAAGAGTGGCTAAGTGAAAGGACGGTGTGAAAGCAAGACCCTGGGCCATTCTGGTGAGCAGAATGATCGAATACGCAGTGATGTTGGCCCCTGTAGCTGGCAGTGCTCCGGACCAAATATCTCCTCTTGATGCTGGCAACGAAACATTTCCTATTTTTCACCAGTCTGTGACCATCTCCCCATACTTACCCGTTCATTATCAGCTCTGTGCAACTGAAACAAAAAGCTGTGGCATTTCAAAGATTACCTGTACTTCAGTAGGGCTGTAGAACCCCCTTTTTTTCCCTTTTTGAAATGATTCCTATATCTACAAATCTCCACCACTGCGTACCCAGCCTCTAGCTAGAGTGTGTTTGCAGAAAAAAAGAATCAAAGGCCATTCAAGAAAGGAAATCATAACATTATATCTATATTTAGCTTCCGTTGTCTTAATTGGCATGAAGAGTACAATCAGATAAGCCTTTTGACTGTGACTCACATGCCGCTTCAGGAGAGGGAGAAATATCATTTACCAGCATATATCCCCTGCCAAGATGTTTTTTTTTCTTTCTTTTTCTTTTTATGGGGAGGAAGTCTGTGTTCATTAAGCTGCAATTACTCAAGTTGTGAGGAATCTATCTGACCAAAAACTACTGCACCTACATTTTATCAACACTTTTTTTTTTCATCACAGGTTTTAAATCCCCTGTTGTCTGAGGGCTTTATCTATGCCACAGCCGCAAAGCCAGCTACTATCGAGCTCCATGTCACTCCCATGTTGCCCCTATATTACGGTCTGTGTGGTACTGGTCCATCTGGGCTCTGTGAGGTCACTGCACACACCACCTGCTCCGATCGGGTTTCGCCGTGGCTTCTGGGTAGCATCTCTGGGCACGCATGGAGGGGCAGATGTATAGATTTAGTGGTACAAATGCCCTCAGATACCCATAAGCATAACACACACACACAGTTGATGTCTTACTGCACTCAGAGGGCGTCCACTGGCATGCTCACACACACAATCTGTACAATTAACATTTTCAGCTACGGAACCTTTTTACAGGTTTCTGTGCAATTTTGTGTTTAATGAGACTTTACTGTACATGGTTCGCTAATTTAGGGAGACAATTGCTCTTTGAGTGCTCAGGTGGACTTAATAGGCTTACAAGACTAAAAATTGGATTGTGGTTAGCACATTCCAGGGAGTGAGCTTCTTTTACAGAAATGTATTGTCAGAAGTTAACTTGCTTGTCTCCTGAAAATAATGTCTTGACAGAAAAAAAACTGTTGATATTGTCAGTTTTTTACAAGTGTGTTTTCTTCTTCTTAAAATCTCATGTTACAGAATTCTTTTGAAGGACTTTAACTGGCTAAGAAAATCCCTAGTACTCATGATTTGCATACAGAAAGACGTTTCCATTTAATTGACCAAGACAATAGCAGTGAGGACTGGAAGACAATTCTTCACCCAACAGAAAAACCACTTTGTTTGACATGTCCACAAAGCTTTTGTTTTTATTTAACCGAGGCAGTGTTGCCTATACACGTCCTGTTGACACTGTATACACGGTTGATACTGCCACCTGTCCTTTTATTGCCTCTGAATGGACAAAGAAAGGCTGGATTACCGTCATTGATACTCTACACGCAAAACACGTGCATTTTAAGTCACAGACTTGTCAGGAGTTAATGAAGGAAAGGAGTAAACCATAAAAGAGCAATTGTCTTTTGCGAGTAATTTTAAAAGACATAAATTTAAAAGACATAAAAAAGACATCTAGTTCCTGCAGTGCGAGGAAAAAGCTGTGACCACACAGCTGAAACGTAAAGAAAAGCCAGACGTTAAAACGTTACTGGTGCAATTTATATTTATGATGTTGTCGCTGGTATTAAGTGTCTTTTATTCGTGACTATTCTAATGTAATTTTCAGCAATGATCCGTTTTTTCCCCCTGCAGGCATTGATTTGGCTGTCTTATGGTTATTGCGCATTCTTGCAAAGGAATCCTGAAAGGTGCTGAAAAGCTTTGTGAGAGATTTGCTGATTTGCTTTTTCTTTTTTTTTGTATTGTCCTTAGAAAATGTCAGTGGCGTCAATTCACAAACTGAAAGTCCCATTCTCCTCTAGAAAAGTCCTAAACGAGGACATGAAAACTAATGACTGATGATGGATAAATGATCAGAGGCAAAGTGCCAACATTGATTCATGCTTGATGTCGATTTCTGACATTTTTGCATCAATATTGACCAGTTTGATGATTAAAAAACTACAAAAGCAGATCCACACTAATTTAGTTGAGTTTAGCGATCCAATCGGCGTTTAAGCTGCATCAAATGTGCAAACAACTTTTAATTTGCCCATTAAACATTTTTACAAAGACGCAGATTATGAGTTTATGTTATTAAAAAAAAAGAAGATATTAGCTGTCAGTTTAAGTCACTAGAATACAGTCTAATAGCTTCCAGAAGCATCCAGAATTCCAGAAATGAGTGTGTTACCCCACAAGCAGAATGTATCGCTTATTTTTTAGACATACAGAATACATCTTAGAGAGATATAACATGATGTGTTTTCAGGATGGACATTTTTTGCAGTGCATGGAAAGGATTTTACTATGTGCGCAGCCAGACTCCGCCTGTTCACTGCGCGTCACTGGCGAGTAGTGAGGACGCGGAGTCACTCCCCTGCCTACTTTTAATAGCTTTGTCATGTGATGGAAAGCAGTTGTAAGACAGGTGCCCTCGGTTCATTCTCGGCGAGGGGCAGCATTTGCCTGTGTGAGAGCGAGTGGGAAGCGCGTGTGGATTTCTTTTTTACTTGATTTTCTTTCTTTTTTTTTCTTTTTTTCTTTTTTTTTCATTTTCGGACCGTCATTCAGTGGCTGGATGGCGTGGGACAGGTGTAACCAGGACTTGGTGTGGAGAGAATTAGAGGTGAGCGCATCTAAACATCCGACTTCTTTCATCTTTCTAGCCTTGTGGACTGTCTTCTTTTTTTTTAAAACCCTGGACGGATGGACAACACTGACTATCCCGAGACAGCGATTTGCTTATAAGTCTACACTCTCTCTTCTCCTCTGCTGGTGCTGGCCGTGGCATTCCGGTGTAGTGCGCGTCTGGACACAGTTGAGGATGCGGGGGAATATACAACACGGGGGACATATGACAAGTGGAGGGGAATGTGCGGAATCTCCCTTTTACACCTCAGTTAAAGATGTAGTTGTTGTAATGCGTGCACAGGCGGGACCATTGCTTTTCTCATAGGATCTCTGTTCAGTCGGAGCGAGTGCTTGCAAGCTGGCGGATATCTCTCCAGCCTCGGACTGTACGCGCTCCGGTGCCGAGAGGGTTTTCATTGCCAATATGACAGAAATGTCTCAAAGTCAGGTATTTGGCTGCGCTTGAAATCCACAGACGATGACAATCCTTTTGATGTGCTGTGTCGGGATAGTGCGTGTTATTTTCAAGGGGCGAGAGCAAAGGTTGTCCACACTGAGGGAATCGCTATTTGGCATTGCGCAGGAGCATCATAATACTAACGGTACCGGGGCACGTTTATGTGCCAACATCGCAGATGGAAGAGAGTGACACTGGCTGGAGAGCATTATAGCATCCAGTCAGAGAGATTATTTTATTTGGGTTTATATTCCCGTTTGCATGTTTTAATCTTTTATTTTACCAATTAGTTCCCGTTCGCTCTCCTCGCCTTTTTCTTTTTTAAATCCACCTCATCTTATCTTAACGTTTCGTTTAAAGTGCATGCAGATAATAACGCACATCAAAAGGATACTTATTCGTCCCCTCTTTCCTTTATAGTTGTTCACCGAGTCCGTCCAGCTTGTTGTGGACGCTTAGGTGTACCTGGCTATACTTAGGTACTTGTCTGCATGCTCAGTGATGCTTCAGAGAGGTTTTCCCAGCACCAACATGATGTGACTGCAGTCTGGCTGCATATGTGTGGTGATCTGGGCTGCGTGATGAGGAATATGATGGGAAAGAAAACTGCATTTATTTATTTTTTAAAGAAAAAGAAAGAAAGAAAGAAAGTAGGGATCTGATATTTCCGACTGATTATAGAGGTGGCTTTGATTCAGATGTACTGCTTTGCACTTTAATCGCCGAGGCAGACACATACTCTGTCACTTCAGCCAGGTGGGATTATCTCTCAGCGTTTATGTCAGTCAAACAAATGTACGCGTTTTTCTTGAAGCTCCTTTGACTCATTCCATGAAAATGTTGTTATGCACCGAGTCTTAATGACATTCAATAAATCCCTGCTTTTACAATAAGCGAATTGCCAACTCGGATCACGGTCTTTCCACTAATAATCTTCCCCTAGCAGGTGCGTAAATCACTGGAGCGCTGTGGTGCGCCCTGATTGTCTGTCTGGCGGCGCTATTTCATTAGTTCACCAAGAAGTCCATAAGATAATTGGGCATAGGACATCCAGCCTCTGAATATCCTAACATCGCTGTTACCGTTTTGTCATGCCGTGCCTTGTCAGACTGGATCATCTCAGGGGGAAGCCTAAGACGCAGTGAATCTGTCCCCTTCGCTATTGCGTTTGCAACATAACGGATTTGTCTCATCATAGTCGAAGCCATGTGTATTTGTGTTGGTGCGATTCCGAGGACAGATGAACTGTGACACCAGTGTCTAGGCGGTTTTTCCTACTTGGCACAGCATCCGTCTCTCAGCTTAGATGAACCCGACTCTCATCCCTCCTCTGTCTGGGGGCCAAATATCCCCTGGCTTCGCCCGAGTATGTCTATCTTATATCTGTCTTAAGGCCATCGTGTAACGCTCATAGATCGGGTGACGTGTTGTCAACAGAATTAGCAAAGTGTGTCCTATTAGACAGCGGCCAAAAAGCTGTGTTCTCAGGCTTGGATTTGCATGTGCACAGTCACAGGGTGTAAACACACCTCCACCGTGGTGTGTTTTTTTTCCCTGTTTTAATGATCACTGACTGTGGAGCTCAAAGTTTGCTCACCTTTTGTGGAACACAGTGACAGGTCTGACTGGCTGGTTCTTATTTCAGCTGTTAGTTTCCTACCTGGGGGTTGCATGCTGAAATGAGCAAATTATACTGCACATAATAATGGTGCACAAAACGACTTAATAATATCCAAAATCAAGGCATCTGTTTTCTACTTAATGGTAAATATCTGCCGTCTTGGGTTTTATTTACAGTGACCATGCAAAATAAACCGGGACTGGGGTACACACTGTCTAGATTACATAAACCTGGCTGGTGAATCTCAAAATGTCAACAGGCAGTATTTAGTAGCACCAAGGCCAGCACCAATTGCATTGCTAGGGGAGGACACGGTGTACAGCAGGTTGGACAGAACCAGGGTGGGAACATGTTGCAGGTCTGCATGTTCTTGTGCAAAAATGAGCTGACTTGCAGCCAGCAAAAAAACCTCTTCTGATAGTAAGAGTGCAAAAGCAAGAAAAGTAATAAAATAAAGGGTGTGTAAGTGTGCCACATGAAAGCAACAGACTTTACTATTTTTATTTTACAGAAATGTTTGGATTTCCTTTGTTTATGAGTCATCAGTAGGATTGTAAAAAGCTGTTCAAATCCTGTTCAAATTCCAATTCTCCTATTGTTTTCCCACTTGGCATAAACAAATAATTGAATGTATGATTTGCATATGATTTTCCTCTAACAATCATTGTTGTTTTTTTCTTTCAGTGTGCTGCCTTGGTTGGTGAAGACCAGCCCCTCTGCCCAGATCTCCCTGAACTTGACCTTTCAGAGCTGGATGTCAGCGACTTAGATGCAGACAGCTTCCTGGGTGGCCTCAAATGGTACAGTGACCAATCGGAGATCATTTCCACTCAGTATGGCAACGAAGCAGCCAATCTTTTTGAGGTAAGTGTAATCTCTTGTATTCATTAACTTCATAATCGTTTCCCCTCATTTTTGCATGATCATTCAGAACACGGCCAGTAACTGTTTCCAAGCATTATGGTGCTATGGAACATCTTTGCATCCGCAGTGATTTCATCATATGTACTCCCAGGGGTCAGGAGTGAGCTGGAATAATAACATGCACCTAGCAAACTCAACACGATATCACATTCTCGATTGCGAGGCAAACAGAATGTACAGCCATTACCATTTTACAAACATGCTTTTACGTTGCTCCGAAGTACAAAAAGGGGAGATAGCGTGAAGCGCGATAAGCCCAGGAAGACCTTTGTCCCCTTGCTTGGATCCTGGCCGCGACGGTAGGCTCCCTTATCAAAACTTTGAGCATTCATTTCAGCCCAGAGTTAGTAATGCGGCACACATCTGAAAGTAGTAAACTCTGGACTTGACGGCTATATTGCAAAACACTTCTCAAAGGTTGGAGTGTAAAACTTTAATCTTTGCTTCCCCCTCTGTCTCCTCCTATCCCTCTCTTTGCTTCGGACTCTCTCTTTCTGTTCTCACCCAGTGACAAACGAAGTCCACAGAGGGTGATGATCTGGCCAGGGCCATAAATCCATCGGTCTTGGGACTGAGTTCCAGTCCCCAGTTCATTATAAGCCTTTATCAGTGGCAGAGATAGACAAGAAAGACTGAGATTGGATGCTTTAGCCTCGCCTCAGGAGGAAAAACCCTGTCTGAGAAGGCAGTGCTTGCTTGTGTGTGCCGATGGCCCTGTCATGTAGTCACGTTTTCAGGGTCTCTGCTCTGTGTCTGTGTGTGTGTGTGTGTGTGTGTTTGTGTGTGTGTGTGTGTGTGTTTGTGTGTGTGTGTGTGTGTGTTTGTGTGTGTGTGTGTCCATAATGGTCTTGCAGGCAACAGTTGATAACAGACCAAATTCTTTCCACGTTTAACCTCCCCACCACCACCTTTTTCAGAGTCTCTTTATATCACCACACATACTACCTCCACGGACCACCCCAATACACGCACACACACACACACACACACACACACACAAGAAGGGGGGCCTTAAGTACTAGCTGGTGTGACCGTGGCTCCTCTGTCGTCTGAGAGTGATATGGCTTGCAGCCACCGAGTGGCTCTGGGGATGGATAAAAATACCAATGAGAGTGTATGCATGTGCTTGTGTGTGTGAGAGTTTAAAACACAATGGAACTTAGCACCTACCGAGAACCCTGATGCAGGGACTAGCTCTGAGCAAGAAGCCGTGGATGACTCCTAATGTGGGGAGAGGGCTTGTATTTGTGTGCCTGCTTGTGCACATGCTCCTGCACACCAGCACACGTGTTAGTGCATCCACATGAATATTGTACTTTGCAGTAATCGGGTGATGTTTTCACACACTCAACTAGCCAGCAGCTATTGTATTATGCTGAGGATATGGAAAGGCTTCTAATCAAGCAGTGAAAACTGGGGTTTCAAAGCAAGCCTCATAGCAGTAATACATTTCCCTGACCAGGGTTTTTTTCTTTTTTCTTTTCCATCTTTGGAAAGTTTCAAGTCACCATATGAAGTGCTCAGTTCATCATAGGGCAGGACCCAGCTAATCCTACTTAATCTGACAGGGGAAAGTTTGCCGCTCGGCAAGGATCAGAAGACTGGGGCTGCAGTTGTACTTCCTGCACCCCCCTGATTGGCCTCTACACAGGGCAGAGTAGCATCCAATCAAAAGTTGAAGATTAGAGAAAATGTTAATAACTGGCCAGATTCAAAGCGTGTGAGTGTAGCCTTTGTTTTTCTTTCCTTTTTTCCCCCCTTCCTCTCATTTGCATGCATCCACTTAACAAATAAGTATATGTTTTAAGACAAAGCAGGTAGCAGATTTTCAAGGCTGCTCATGACTTAAAATGTGTAACAGCTGGGTGCAGCTGTCACACTGAGGCCCCTCTTTTAAGTGTCCCCATCAAAAAACTCTGGAAGTTTGAGTCGGATTTCATTAGTTCAAGTAAGTCAACTGTTGAAATGATTTGCAGCTCAGACGGAAAGACAAACACCTACTGTTTTTCTTGTGCAGGGCCTTTTGTTCAGATTGTAGAGCCACATGACGGACAGTAGCAAATTTGTAAACAGGGCTGGTCTTGTAGTTAGGACAGGAGGCATAGCTGTCACACCACAAAAAGTCTCATTTAATCATTAAGAGGGCAATGGAAATAGTTTACATCCTGTGTAAGCAGTGTAAGCGTGTATATGAATCTGAATATATCCATGTTTCTATCTGTGCATGTGTGTGTTCTGTTCCATTAGCAGCATACGGCCTGAGATCACAAGCTGTCCCCTGGCTGGCCTTTTGCTCCATTCCCTGCCACTGCCCCAACTGTCCCTGACACGAAATGTGAAGAATGATACACCACAGCCCCTCCCCTCTTGTAACACGCACACACACACGCCCACACACACACACACACACACCCCCCCCACATGCGCACGCACACACACATAACAGCTATCGCTCCTGGCAAAGTGTGTTTGACACCTCTTCAAAACGGGCCGACCGTGAACGTCCAGTCTATTTTGGGCTGCAGTTGTTAAGGGGTGGTTACTCCAATAAGTTCCCAATGTACTGCCAAAGATAACAGCACAGAAGCGTGACCCAATGTCTTTTTAACCGCAGGTCCCGGCTCAGGTTTCATGTCAAGGTTCAACCGTTTGATTGATGGAAATTGTGTCTCGCTGGTTTCGGCTTGTTCGGATTCCGAGGTGGACGTCCCGGGCGGCGGCTGCACCGGCCACTTCACACGTATACAGATGAAGGCATTTACAGTTGTTGTAGATTTAGGAGGCAGTCTGTGAAATTATGCAAAGAAATTGGCACTGACTTTTAACTCCTGACACGTTATAGCTGCTGTCTTGTTGTGAGATACGCTGTTGATAGATGGACAGCTGGTATAAAAGGACAAGGACAGATAAAGAAATGTGAAACAAATGGAGGCACAAGAGACGACAAGACAGACACGAGGACAGATGGGCAGTGAAAGAGGGAAACGTAT
Source organism: Scomber scombrus (assembly GCF_963691925.1). Classification (NCBI taxonomy): domain Eukaryota; kingdom Metazoa; phylum Chordata; class Actinopteri; order Scombriformes; family Scombridae; genus Scomber; species Scomber scombrus. The sequence goes on along the minus strand of NC_084992.1, from coordinate 15,025,025 downwards.
AGATGGGGAGAAGCTTGGACTAGTGCCAGTCCAAATCAAAGCCCACGGATTGGAAGTAAAAGGTTGTGGGCTTTACAGGTAGTAAAATAAGATGGCATGGCTTAAAGCATTATTCAGATATTGTATAGGGACATGCTGTGAGTGTACGCACGTGAGCACGCACACACAGTATGTAAGTCATGTAAATGGTTTATATCGCTCCAAGAGGATGTGGTGTGTGACGGCATGCGAAAAGGCATTATGGTGCTTTGTCTTGCTTGTTTGTGCCTTTTTGGACAGATGCTCAGGCGCTTACTCTTAAGTAAAGGCAGATTAGATTGATTGGGTCATCTTTAGCAGGCTTTGAAAGAACATGTTGTGATAAAATGTTTTCCTCAAGCAGCCCTTCATTTCCTGCAAAACACGAGTAAGCATAGATTAGCTTGCACACTTGGCGATAGGAGCTCCATGTGAGCTGAAAAAAGGGGAGCGCGCACACAGTTGTCGACCCTCCGAGAGGAACTGTCATGCCCACACACACACACACACACACACACACACACAAACAAACACACACACAAACAGCAGAGACCCTTATTGTCCCTGTTCCTATTCCCTGCTGAATGCCGGTTGCGTTTATTTTGCAAATTTATGCTGACATTTGAGAGTACACCACCCGCACCAGTTCACCGCTCCAGCAATGGGTGTATGAATTATCATATTCCGCTGTATAATATGATTTTCTGAAGTGAGTCTTATTAGAATACACCATACTTTCCTCATCTTGAGTTCTCTTCAGTTTTTACTGTGCTGATACATTGTTTGCACTGTCTGATGGAAGAAATCCTCCATCACTGTTTGAACTGAGAGCAAGCTGCGCTTTCAGGCCCGCGGCTACGCTGTTTCAAGATACACAAATGAGAGGGAGCGCAGACAAGTAGACGCAGACATATAGTAGAGAGATGCAGACTAACACTGTCCAAGCCCATGTCATCTTGGAGCGTCTGTCAGATCCACTCCACAACAAGAGCTCTCAACCCGCCGCCCCGCAACACTGTGGGCTCTGCCGGCTGCCATCCTTTCTCTCTCCCTCCCTCCCTCCTTCCCTCCCTCCCTATCTGTCTTTTTCACTCCCAAGGCAAAGCATTTGTTCCTGGCTGATGGGAAGTTGAAACTGCACTGGCTAAACAAATATATTCTGGACTCCAACAGTCGCTTCTGGAAAGAAAGACTGGATGGAGGAAGGGAGCGAGGGGGAGAGATATGGCCCAAAAAAAAAAAAAAAGTCCCCCTCAGGGAATGTTTGGAAAAAGAGCAAGGGAACATCTTTTGGTCTGGTGGCGGCTGCTTGGCTGCCTGTCTAGCTCTCCCTTTCTCTCCCTCTCTCTCTCTCTCTCTCTCTCACTCACTCACTCTCTCTCACACACACACACACACACACACACACACACACACACACACACACACACACACACCTCCGCACTCACACTCAACCCACAGTCCCAGTGGACTGCTGCTACTGATTGAGGCATGGTTTGGTGTTCCTGCCCCAGCTGATCCCCTGCCTCCAGTGGATACCCATCTCTCTCATCACACCAGAGCCCTCCATGTGTAAAGGTGCATGTGTGTGTGTGTGTGTTTCTTTGTGTAATTGAGACAGCCAATACAAAGATCAGATAGTGGTCTTTTCTGGCTAGACACAACACTTTCATTGCTTTCCGTTTTGTGTGTGTGTGTATTGGGTGGGAATGACTATTTTTAGTACCTGGGGTAATCTCCACTAAGAGCCTTTCAGGGCTGTTTCACTTTAACCTGGCCAAAACACTAAGCCAATAATCCAACCCCCCCAGACTCATACTCACACACACTTAGAGCAACATGTTGCAACGATGCCACGCATGACGCAATAATGTTCTTTGTATTATTTAATAGTCTACACTTTGCAGTGGGAGGATGATATAAACAGTGGATTCCAAGAATTCTTTTATACTCTTCCCGTTATTCAATGAGGAGAGGCACAGGAAGTGAGATAAGAGACAGTGTTTGCATAGAGATGAAATGAATTGAGTTGAATGAATCAAAGAGTGACAGGGAGTGAGGTACAAAATAAGGAGTGAAAGTGATAGCCAACAGTGAGAAAACAGGATGAATATAAGACGAAAAAGGGGAAACATCAACAGACAGGAAGAGGGAGGAGGACAATGGAGAGAGGCCTTCAATCAGTGAGTGCTGTGATTCATGGTGAAGCGCTATCAGTCTTGGGCGATAGTCTGCTTCCCCTCTCCAGGAAAGGCCAATCGATCCCAAGTGTGTGTGTGTGTGTGTGTGTGTGTGTGTGTGTGTGTGTGTGTGTGTGTGTGTGTGTGTGTGTGTGTGTGTGTGTGTGTGTGTGTGTGTGTGTGTGTGTGTGTGTGTTTGTGAGTTTGTTCGTCTGTGTGTACGCTGTGCCAACTTGCCCAGCAGTGGCAGTAGCCTTGGCCAGCCCTTCTGCTCTGGTAGTTTGCCATGTTCTGTCAATCTTTGTGTAATTTGTAACACAGCTTCCAGAAGAATTTTATAGATTCTGAGCAATAATTAATGACTTGCTAGGCAAAAGATTTATTTTAGGCCTTGAAAAAAACAAAGTAATGCACTTAGGGGAAGAGCTAATATAATAAAGAGGAACTCTTTAGACTGAAAAAAGTGTTCCACTGCCCTCTCTGGTTCAAAGTTTGAAGTGTGGTGCTTCTCTGAACCCAACAGTGATGCTGGGTATGTCTGGGGGTCAGAAGCATGCCCTTTTGCACCTCTTAACAACACCCAGCGTTACTGTCATGGTGTACTTGTATCCTGGCTGTAACAAGCTGCAGCAAGGTGAGAACCACTGGAGGTCAGCAAAAAATAGAATTTCAGCTGCTGTTAGGTTACTACTTAAGTTAGTTCTGGCTCCTCCTTTTTAGTAGAAACCATGTTTGTAAATAAAAGTATTAGCCAATTTAAAAAAAAGAGGGGGACTTTTTGTTTGGAATGAATGTTAGCAATTTGATTAGATCATGTGTTTACTGCTGTGAGAAGTGTCTTTTTTTCCATGTTTAATTCCCTGTTGTTTTATATTATGGTAATTTGATTTTTTATCATAACTTACTGAAGGAATTTTGTATTCATATAAACATATAGACACATACAAACATACTGAACTCACACAAACATTACCCCGCATTGTGCCCACCCCTTAACCCTCCCTACCTCCCCTGGGGCCAACATCACACTCAGAAGGAAAGAACAATGACATCTGACAAATGATCAAACAATAAAGAAAGGGAAAAAAGTAAAGGAATAAATTAAACGACGGTACATAAGTAATAATAAAATAAATAAGTAAGGATAAAAATAATCAAATGTAAATATAGATGATAAGTAATCTTTTTGTTAGATACGGAGGACCAGAAATTGAGTAGGGATAGACAGGACCAGAACATGTGGCCTAACAAGACTGGGTTACTACATCTAGGGCAGGTGGGGTTAATAGATGGGTGTATTTTAGCAAGTCTGTCATTGGAGTAATTCATTCTGTGGAACACCTTGAATTAAATTAACCTGTGTCTTATACTCTTAAAGGAAGTATGTATAGCAGAGATGCAATTTACCCAGATATCCTCCGGGATTACCTTTTCAAGGTTGCATTCCATGGTTTCTCGAATTGTAGTCCTTGTTGGCGGATCAATATTTTGGATAATGTCCTGGAAATAAAGATGGAATGGATTCCTTTTTAATAGTTCATATGTGGCATCTTTATTATGAGGTTTGTAGTAGGGAAATGTTTGGAAGCAAAACTGCAGGATTGAAGTTATCTGAAAAAGTATGATTTTTGGATATCATGCTCTTTGCGTAAAAATTCAAAGGACATGAATGATTTGTTGTCAAATAGGTCTTCAAAGAAGATTAATCTGTGTCGGTTCCAGCCAGCAAAATTTGAATCGATTTGTGAGGGTGTGAAGAGATGATTGAGAGACAGGGGACAAAAGCCATTCATCTGGTTAAAATTGAAATGTTTGCGAAATTGTATCCAGATTTTAATGGAATTAAACACTACAGGGCTGGAAAAAATCTTAGTATTAGTGCATGCTGACAGTGGAGCAGATAATGGTGAGATTGGGGAGATTGATGTATGTGAGGTGAGTGCCATTGTTGCCCAGACAGGCTCATCTTTATCAGAATATGCTGTCACCCCATATGTCAGTTTGCTAATGAAAAAAATTTGGGAGACTGCAGGCCGCCTTCAGATTTAGGTCTTTCCAAATAGATCTTCATTTGAGAGGTTGATTGGTACCATACAAAAGTTGAGATATATTTCTGTAATGTAACAAACAAGAATTGTTTTGGGAGCCAGACAGGTAGTGCGTGAAATAAATGCAGAAATCGTTGTAATCTTGGTAAATCTTAGTAAAATTGTCATTTTGAGGATGTTAACATGTCCAGCTAATGAAATCGTTAGGCAGGACTGCTGTTCTAAATCTGTTGTTGTATGTTCTAACATTGTATTGGAATTTGTGTTTTAAAGAAAGAAATTATATTTATGTCTAAGAACTTGGAGGATTGATGTTCAGTTTTGAAAGGGAATTAATCATTGTTGTTTACAGGAAAAAGTAGGCTTTTAATTAAATTTAATTTATAGCCTGTGAAGCTCCCAAAAATTCTCCAGCAGACATAAAAGATTGGGTATGAATTGTACTGGGTAGGCTGCATAGAGGTTGGGGTATAGCAGCTCCTATCGCAAATCCTTCTGGATTGGATTTCCTCTTGTAATTCCCCTACTTGTCGTGTCATTCCTGATCACAGTAGTGAGAGATTCTATGGCCAAATCGAACTAAAATGGCAACAAGCAACAGCTCTTGTATGTTGGCAAATAACCTAATGTTAAGTCATTTGTTTTAAAAGCAGATCTAGAGTTATCATATAGAATTTTAATCCATTTACAGAATATATAAGACTTCATGTAAATACTTCCACTTTATCCTATCAAATGCCTTTTCGTCGTCTAGTGACTAGATTGCCTCAGGCAGCTGTACTGGATAGGTTGAATTTAATATATCAAGGAGCCGCCACGCATTGGAGAACACTTGTCATGCTGGTATAACATCACAACACACAACATGGAGTGAATTAAGGCTCATTGAGAGGGGTCTGAACATCAGGATTGAGAGTGGGAATCTTTAGTGTATCAAGGAAAGATTGTATTGTACAGATTGTATTTGTTTCTATATCAGAGAGATCCAAATCTGAGTAGTATTTATGATTGTTAATAAGTTGAGGGTTTCATGTGGATGTATCTGGTCCATTATTTATCTCTGCAGTTTGGGAATTACTGGATGTTTGTCTGAGTTGATGTATGAGTATTCAACCTGCTTTGTCTCCATGTTCATGAAATTTGTGTTTTGTTCTAAGTAGATTCTTCTCTGCCTGATGGATGAAGAGCTTAGTAAATTCCATTTGTAAAAGGAGATGCTCTTTGTGGAGTTCTGATATGGGAGATGCTGAACTTTTTTTTTGTCCAACTCCATTATATATTGTTCGATTTCTAAAAGACATTTATTACGTTGTCTATTCATGTGGGCTGTGTATGAAATTTTCTGACCTTTGGTTTAGGTTTAAAGTGTTTCCCACAGTGCATGTCATGGTGTGTCTAGACAGTCATTTATGTCGAGGAAGAGGTCTATTTGCTGATGGAAAAATGTTCTAAATTGGATGCATAACAAAAGCAAGGGGTCAAGACGCCTTGACCATCATGACTGAACATGAGCAGGAAAATGTATGTCCAATTGCACCAGAGACTGGTCTGATATAGCAATATTATGATATTGCAAATTGGTTACTGATGGAAGAGATTGCTGTTCATTAAGAAGTAATCTATTCTCGAATAACTTTTGTGAACTGTCGAAAAAAATAAGAGTTGTTTCGTAACAGGGTTTAAATTCCTCCATTGATTTGTTAGACCATAGGACTGTATGAAAGAGTTAACAACAGTTCCTGCTTTGGATAGTTGGCTGTCTGGCTTGATCTAACTAGTTGTGGATTCTGTGTGCAATCTAGGTCTCCTGCTATGATGAGCTGACTATTGTCGACATCAGGGATAGAGAATATTGGTTTGGGAAAAAACTGTGGGTCGTTCCAATTTGAACCGTAGATGTCTACAAGGATAATCAGAACTTTCTTTATCAAACATTCTAATCCAGTTATTTCTCAGTCTTATGTGGTGATTAATCTTTAATTTTTAATTAATCTTTAATTGAGTCTCGGAGTGTTTGAGTGTAGTTCAAACCCTGCGAGTCCTGGAGTAGCTTAGATATAGACCGCTCCATATGAACATCTCTGAAGTTTTCTCCCACCACAATTATCCTGCGGTTGTCTCTGTGTTGCCTCAACTCCAGATTTTCTGCTTTGGCTGTCAGTTGTTTGACTGTAGCGACAACTGCCATTGTAGCTCCACAACCTAGTCAGAGTAGTGGTTAGTTCCCTCCTCTAGGCCTCGTATCAGTGTAGCCTGTAGCTTGATCTCCTGGGTAGTACTATCCAAAACGTCATGTAATTTCGAATGGACTGTGGCTATTTCTCTGTTTAGCTCATCAGAGAGGCTTTCAATTTCCGTGTGCAGGTTCATCGATAATGCAGTAACAGTGTTTTCAACTTTTGTCATGACGGATTGCTTGGAGGCCTTGATGACATCTATTACAGCGGTGACAGCCAGACCTGAAAATTTCCTTAGGTGGTTGTGCCTCTGTAAAGTTCAAGGTGTTGGCTTCTTATTTATTTCATAATTTTATTTAAGCAGTTTTGTATTTATGTTAACATTAAAATATGTTTTCACACACACGCCCAGCACATCTTTGGCAGTGTGTGCTGCAATCTTGTACTGTACATGTGAAGGACTAGTTTTCCCTGGTTGAGAGTCTATTTTTAAGAGCTTTGTCATCCAAGCAGAAAAAAAACCTCCCATTCTAACTAAGCTTTATGATGTGCACTGCATGCTTATAGCTCCAGCTTATTTCCCCCCTGAAGCATTTAAGTCTGCACAGGCCTCAAATAGTTCAAGAGGCTCTCTGAGGCTCTGCTGATGCATGAGTGACTGGATGCCTGGATGACTCACTTGCTGCCCAATCAGTAGCTCCTGAGTCTAAACTGAAAGCAGAAGCGTTTACAGACATTTGGTCATTGCTGATACAAAACATTCCCCACCCTTTACTTTCTGTGAAACAAAAAACTTGCATGTATATATTATTTGTTATGAAATAAGACTACAAGAAAAGTACAGATCTGATAAAGATTGAAAAATATTGAGCTAAAACACTTGCAAATACCTAATCCAGAATCACACTGTACTTGTAAATTCGGCAAGTACAGCTAAAGATAGCACAGTTTTTTATCTGGTAAACTGCAAAATATGTGTATTATGAAATTGTGAGGAGATGCATCCAAGATAAATCTGCTCGATGCATCTGCCATGATAGGGCTGTTGACCCCAGGAGGTCAACAGCTCTAAAATTGCCTGCTTGTTAATCAGCTGTTTCCAGAAGACAATTTTCAGGCTATACTGAAGCCAACGAAACCTCTTTTCATATGGCTGTGGGCTGTGCTGTATAATAACTTGATGGGCAGACTGGGATGGGATTTTGAGTGTTGGATGCTTGTCATCAAGTGGTCAATGACCATTGATCTTTCTGCATTTGGCAGAGATTGCACCGTTTAGTACTGTGTGCAGGTGTGGTGGGTGCTAAGCACTTTATGCTTAGCTAAATGTACACTGTGGAAGGCAAGGCTGTCCAAACCAAAGGCAAAATGATCAGTATTCCACAGAGGATATATCTTAGATTAAGATGAAAAACAGTTCAACATTTGATGTTGATGCTACAAAGAAACCACTATGAGCTTTCATGCTCCCCCTCATCCTTTCCCATAGTATCCCTGGCTCGCGTCAACGAGTTGGGATTGTATCAACTTATGTGCCCGATTCCTTTGTTGCCTTTTAAATTCTCGTAAAGAACGGCGCATCCCTACACGGTTACCGTTCAAACAACATGCAAAGGCTTGTGACGTCCTATGTGTTTGACCACTGCCGCTACACGTGCAGACCGTACGCATACTGCATGGCACTTGAAAGCGCACGTTAAAAAAACTGCTCAGATAACACGCTCACAAAGTCATGACACGGATAAGAGGCGTACACACTGCACTGGCAACCTCCTACCTGGATCCAGGAGCGACAAGGCACCCGCTCGCACACACAGAAGTCAAGGTAAAAGATAATGCGTTTATTTAGTAATCAGCAAATAGCTTTTATGCAGTGGGTAAGTGGTGAAGCCTGTGAGGCCTTGATAAGATCGTTTGCTTTCAGGTGTTTCCCTGTCACACCGCATATGGCATTGAGTGCAAATTGAATAGGGTGACCTTTTTTGCTGCAGAATCAAATTGACTGCATTTCCCCCAAAAGATTCTGCCATTTCAATTACCATTAATTTGTGGTACTGCGTCCTCTGTCGTATGCACAGACATGTGCACACTAAAGATGTAGAATAGGACAACGACACAGTGAGACACACCTATTGTATGAAACACTGTAGACCACTATATCTTGTCCACTGTACTCTGGCTTTCCTTGTGCTGGCATCCTTCCGAGGAATACATTACTGTGACAAATGAAACGCCACAAACCCTCGATGGGCTTGGCAGGGCCTGAAAGGTCAGGAGCTGCATTTGTGTGCAGGTATTTATGTGCGTGTGCTTGTAATTGTGTGAAGGTGGTGTCAGCAGCTGATAATAACATAGAGTCCTCTGTGCTAAAAACAAGAAAGTTGTGGTCCATTCTGCTCCCCTTTCAAATCTATGTATGTGTGTAATTGTCTTATGGCAGACTTGCATTTCAGCCAGGAAGTGCAGCAGTGCCCATTTAGCAAGATGGACATTGAAACAGTCTCTGTACTCCCTTTCTGTCCCTCTCTCTGCACTCGCTCTTTCCTCCTCCGTGTGTTCCTCCATCACATTATCAACAGTGTAACAGTATGTTCAAAGGGCCCTTGCTTAATGGTGCACATTCAGAGCTGCCGACTTAAGCAAATAGCTATTTGCATGCCATTAGGCGAAAAAAAGCAGAGGGAAGCACCATTCCTCATCCCATCTCTGCATCTAGCCGAATATTCCTTATGCAAGGCTCCAAATCTCTGTTTTTCTCCCCCTCCTGCTGTGACCGTCAGAGCAATCACAGCAATCAGTGTTTTCTCGTGCCAAGCCGATTGGGAAGTAGCTGCCAAAACAAAAGAGTGAGTGTCCAATCATTATGATGGTGTGTGATTTTGTGGTGTTAGCAAACGGTTGCTTGGACCATCTGTTGGACGGCTGGAGAAGGAAAACAGCAGCTTGGGGTAGGACTGTAGATGGGGGAGGCTCTGCCAGGACACATCGAACCCCCTTGTGATCCTATCAGTTTTTTGGATAGCTGTAAGAGAAGGTGTGTGCGCTGACAGAACAAGTGTGCGTGCATTTAAGGCTGTGTTTAGACAGACAGATGTTATTACATTATTTTTAAGGGTTTCATTGCTGGTTTAGGCTGTCTATCAATCTACTGTTTGATCTCCTGGATCCACTAGAAAGGTTTTTGGTTGTGTGTGCTTTTTTTTGTTGAAAAGGTACATAACCAACTGCTTGATTTTTGACCCAAAAGTGGCAGTCCCAGCTGATCTCAGCAGATATGTGACAGAGTTCAGGTGGTTAGTTTTACCAAAAGCAGCAGCAGGAGCAGCAGGGTTACCAGTCAAAGGACTTTTCCAAAAAAGAACTAGAAAGAACAGCACTGCTAACATCCCTAGGGTAAGTCTCTCAATCGGATCTGGCCTGTGTCAGGATGTGTAACAACAGTTCTCTTTCTCTCTTTGGCTCGCTCACACACAGACACACACACACACACACACACACACACACACACACACACACACACACACACACACACACACAGATATCTCCTCTTCTCACTTTCTCTTTTCCTCTCTCTTTCCCCATCAGCTCATCTGATAGTGCTCTAACAGTCTGAAATGGTTCCCAGGAGATGCATCATCTCTGCGCACACACATCCTGGTCCTTATTGATGGGTCGAACAGTTTCCTCACTGATGTATTACTCGCATGGCCTTCTAAACTGAGACAGACATCTGGCATATAAACAGTCAGCATGCTTCTGCAGTGGCACTTCTTCATTCGCATTGCACACATTGCCGTGTTTGTTTAAATGGAGGCACAAAATCGTGAATTCCTGCCAGGACGAAGGGATTATCACGACGCCAGTTGTGGTATTATGGCTAAGTAGGGTGCAGAAGCCTAAAATCAGCTGCTGGGTGCTTGGATCGGACAATCTTGTCTGCATTTAGAGGGTACAAAATTTAGCAACTTGCAGCTCAAACCGTCATAATAAAGCATAATGATCTTGAACTGAAAGTGGTGACAATAGAGGAGAGACAGAGGGGCAAGCGTCATGTTGATAGATATAGAAATATACCGTTGCCTATCAGTACTGTGGTATTTGGTGCCAGAACATTTGTTTGGGAAATTGTTTCTGAATAACGAGACACTCTATTGACTCTGTAGTCAGATGGAAAATGACAAGAGCCTTCAGTTCACTGCTATGTGTTACAGAGCCAATCATAGCCCTGACCACAATGGAGGTTTAACATTTAGTTTTATGATTTGGAACACTGTCAGACTGTGCTACCGCAACTGCACACACACACACACACACACACACACACACACACACACACACACACACACACACACACACACACACATAGAGGGACTTAACAGTGTTTTGTATGGTTTCATCACTCTGTATAGGCCATAATCACCCTCTCTCCATCTCAGTAAGCTCATGCTAAATGACCAGACGTCTCTCGCGGCTGCCATGATTTGTCTCTCGGCCGTGCATCGTGCCGTACCTTACCCTGCCTGCCTGCCTGCCTCCTTTTCCTCCCTCCTCCTTTCCTCCTCTGCTGCCATATGTTGTGCCTGTGTGACCGGCCGACGTGTCAGGCCTGACTAACGCCTTAACGGCAAGGCTGACTTTGATTTATTTCCTCTGAAATCTGGGGGCCAGGGGTAATAACACAGAATGACATTATTTGTTTATCAAATCCAAGGCTGCTTTTCTTGGCAGAGTCAAGATGTGACGACTTGATACCACCCCCTCACTCGCCCCACACACACGTACCCCCCACAATGCCTGATTGTGCCATGATTAGAAGGTCTGGCTAGTCGTTTAACCTCATCCAAGAGGGTTGCTTTTGAAATCTGGCATAGCAGAGAAGGAGGAAATAAAGATTGAGATGAGGCAACGCAATTAAATTGTCAAGGCACAGATTTAACCCCCCCCCCATGCAATTTGGGGGACAATTTATTAAGAATGTTTTCTGTCTGACCCAATTGGTTGCTATTCGTCTATTTGGAGAAAGAGAGAGGGAAAGAGTGAGCAAAAAGAGACAGTGAGAATAAACAGTACTTTAAATACCAGATGACCCATTTAATGGGAAATATTTTATCTTCCCACATCCAGAGTGCCTGTCACATGTTCTGCCTCTCATTTGAAGATAACGGCGGGGCTGTTTAGTCTGTTGAAACTTCATCTTGGTGTTATTCAGCGATCAGGTCTATCATTCTGGCACTTTCACAACACATTTGGTTCCCTTTAACATGTAAATGATGCATTGCCCCGAAAAGCTCGTTAAAATTTGATCCTTGGCAAATTTGCTCTGGAGCTTGGAATCCTCAAGAAGCAATTAGCAGATTTAATTTGGCTATTTGCCCCGATGTTCAAAAGTGGGTGTTTGTTTAAAACAGCACCTTCACCTTCTGTTATCAGCTGTGTGAATAGTATCTCCTGGAACACAATGCTGTGGTGTGGGGCTCAATAAAATAGTTAAAGGCAAGGACAATCTCAACGACTGCCTGCCTGATAACAAAAGGGCCTCACCTAATAATGAACAACTGGAGTTGGCTTTCTTTTCTCCAATGTGGGGAAGCTGGGGGTGAAGGAGGGGGGGAGAAAAGCTCTGCCAGCACTTGCCAGCGTGTTTTATGGCTAATTGAAGCATTTGGAATAAAACAGCCACAAAATGGCACCCTTTAGAATTGGAGCGGGGTTAATATATTGTGATCCCACAATTAGCCCAGGATTGTTAAGATCTCTTTAATTCGGTGAGGTCCATTAAGCGGGATGGGCGAGAAAGTGCTCCCACCGAGACAATTTCTCTTCTCTCTTTGTTCTTCCTGCCCTCTTTTCCTCTCAGCAGCTGCTGTAGTAATCAATATAAGTGGACACGGCCATCAGTAGGTTGCCAGGTTATCCTGGAATTACCCCCTTTGGGTGCTATAGCTCCTGAAGTCGACCCACACAGAGGTTTTGTTTATAAATATACAGGGGGCAAATAAGTTAGAAGTAGTAGATTGACTTTGGCGCTGAAACTCTACAAGGTGTGGTCTTTAATCTGGCATGGAAAAGCTCGCCCTCCTGGACAGGGGTATTAGATCGTGCACTCTCCAGAGTAGAAATGATCACTGAGGTTTGCTCTTTACCCCAGTTTCTCAAATCCCCACTTGGCCTATGAGTGCCTCCACTAGAGCCTCAGCAGCGGCTGCAGCATGATCGTCACGACTCAGGGTTTTACAAGTGTCTCTTTCAGAATATGAGAGTCCCTTCTGGGTTATCATCGGGGATACAGTGTGCCTGTGGGAGCTTGCCAATTGGTAGAGGTTTTTGAAACAGGATTGAAATTGCTACATTTGAGCCTGCCACAGCTTCAGAAATTCCCCAATCCTTTCTAAACCATGACATAATGAAGCTTGCACAGCCCTCTCAACTTTTAATGTAACTAGTGTCACACAGTGGCAAAGACTGCAATTTCAGAATGTATAGGTTTAAACGTATTCTGGTGCGGCGAATAAAGTCTCACCCAAATTCAGCATTGCTTGGATAGTTGGTGAGGTTGGACCCAAACAGATGGCTGGTTCTTTTGTGACTCATTTATGATAGTCTAAAATGATCCTGCTTTCAATTTCTCATGTGAGTTTGTGTATGTTTGTGTTGAGAAAAGGCTCTGGCTTTATCAGCGGTTAATACCTACCTGCTTAGTGCTTAGGTAATAACTTGGGATGCTGGAAAATGGTGAACGTTTCAGTAGCACAGGTTTCCAGCACAGTGGATTTGAAGCTCCTCACAAGTAATTAAACAGCATGCCACCTCATACAGAGCAATTTCCTGCAAGGCATTTGCTTGCCAATGCGCCATGCCCCCCAGTCTACGTCGTGTTATCTCTGTGAAATATGTCCCCTTTATCATTTTTTAATAATGACTGAGTGTTCATGTTGTTAGGAGAAAATCTGCTCAATGAGCATCAGATTAACGTTTTCCTCACTGTTAGTTAGCTAACTGAATGTAAGATATCTGTGTCATCTATAAATGAAAATTGGAGGGGGAAAGCATTAAAATGGCCACTGTCTTGGCTGTGAATCTAAATCTGCTCCAAAAGTGCCATCCATGATGGGTGTGTAATTGTGTAAAATCAGTGGGGTAGACAGAAACAAGTGGGTGGGCAAATTTTGTGCATGTGGGATTCCGAGTCTTGGAGGTATAGTGTTGGTATCTGAAAGGTTGGTGGCCCCGTCGGTCTAATGATGGCCACACGCTGTCGTGGTGTGATGATTGCCTGGAACGTAAAGTTCCTGTTGTCACTTGTCAGTGCCCAAAGGCACAGCCGTGCACACACACAAACACACACACCTTGTTAGGAGAGCTGCATTCCTTTCACTCTTAATATCTATCTATATACATTGTCTCTATTCTTGTTTTGTCTCTACACACATGCGTGGTTATTATCCCTCATAAACCTTCAATGTTGATAGTTGGCAGCTCACAACTCTCTCTTTCCCACTCTCTCACTATCCATCTCTGTGTATTCATCTCTTTGTCTCTGTCTGTCTTTATTTCACACACACAGTTATAATCTCAAACACTACACAGGCAGCTGCAGCAAGAACACAACTCTTGCGGTACATTAAAGAGGGGCTTAGTTGTGAGAACAAGTGTTATTTTTCATGAAATGTTGATAGAGACTTCCCACCTATTATAAACACAAACTGTCATTTTAAATATATCACATTTATTTAGCATTAGCGGATGGTTTTTCACCTTATCTGAATATTGCTTGCAAGCATCTTGCCGGCTAGTCGATCATCTCTCAATTCTGTGGGGAAAGAGGAGAGTCCACTTCAACCCATTGTGTCCTTTACCCTGACAAACTCCTCCATACCGCAACCCATCCCAACCCATTCCTGTCTTCCCTAGATACTTGCTACTTGTCAGGGTTTCTTGGGGGAGATATTATTTTGGTCCAGTAACCTGCACGCTTAAAATATGAGTGACAGGCTTGACTCACTTGCAGATGGAGAGAATTTTGTTTTTTTAAAAGGCTGCCAGAATTGAGCCAGCTCTGCTGCAGCAAAAGACAAAAAAAAAAAATCTTCCCACTTTATTAACAATGAAAGTCCACATGCAGCCACCCATCACCCTTACTTTCCTGGGGGGAAAAAAGAGATTCAACTTCTGACTAAAATGTCCTATTTTTCCTGTCTCTCTGTTTTTCTGTCTGCCTTCCCCCTTTCCCCCTCCTAAGAAGATAGATGAAGAAAATGAGGCCAACTTGCTGGCAGTGCTTACAGAGACCCTGGACAGCATCCCGGTGGATGAGGACGGATTGCCTTCGTTTGAGGCCCTGGCAGATGGGGACGTGACCAATGCCAGTGACCGGAGCTGTCCCTCCTCCCCTGACGGCTCGCCACGCACCCCAGAGCCAGAGGAGCCTTCTCTGGTAAGGCCTACAGCTCTTCCTTTTACGTGATTCTCCCATTCACCATTATTCCAAGATCACAGCATATTATTGCTGAGACATGACCTCCAACCATGCACACACACACTGCTTATTTTGTGCAAGTCTATGGTAGACACCTGATAAGACCCCTCTGCAAGGCTGGGCACCAAATGTGGACTTCTGTATTTGGCGGTACTGAATCCACACTCTGCCACATTTACCACAGTTTTTTCACTGTATCAGTGGTGGTAGCGTGCGCTTATGCAGATGCAGGGAGGAGGGAAGTAAATGCAATGGATCATTGTGTTTGCTGTTCAGTGCTAATTACATAACAGTGCTATTGCGGCGCCAATTCAATGATATGAACACTGTGGTGGGGCCAACTATGGTTGACACAGTGCCACAGGTCCTGAAATCAAGCCGGCACATAATGAAAGTAAGGGGAAAAAGAAATCCATCTCATCTCGTCGACTTTCCGTGGGTCTCGGCTAATCCCCCTGTGCCCGAGTCATCTTTTTTTGGCAAAAACTCAGTCAATGTGAATTCAGTTCTTACCGTTGTGCTGTTATTTTTACACATAACCATACCATCTGGGCATTTCTCTAGCTTTAAAGCTTTGACCTAAAATGTTATGTTATGTTTTGTTATAGTCCAGTTTATTCCATGCCGGTCCCTTCCAAATGACCTCTAGCCACATGCCCGAGTGTGTTTATTCAATCACATTAGAGAAGCCTGGCTTTGTGTACACAAAAACACCTGCACAGAAAGGAGAAGAAAAAAAAATCACAAGACTTGTGCTGTGTGACGTACTCTGATCTTTTAAACATTTCAGTAATTTTATCTTTTTTTAACTGCTGTATCAGTGCCCTTCTGGTTGTACATTTACAAAGCACAGGATGGCTAATTGAAAGAAAATGGTAATTTGCATAACCCACACTAACTCACTCCCCCCCTCCCTCCCTCCCTCCCTCCCTCCACTTCCACTCTCTCTCGTTGTGTTTGGGTCCATTCGCAGCTGAAGAAGCTCCTTCTGGCACCAGCAAACTCCCAGCTCAGCTATAATCAATACACAGGTGGCAAGGCACAGAACCATGCAGCCAGCAGCAACCACCGGATCAGACCACCACCTGCCGTCGTCAAGGTAGGGAAACGCTCACACTCACACACACATTTGCACACACGCAAACATGCACTGCATTGCTGCTTATTTCACTCTTGTACACACATATTTTTTTTTTGTCAGCGTTTGTTTATCTTTCTCACTCTGTTCTTGCTCTGTCTTGTTTCTTGCTCTCTCTCTCTCTCCCCCTCCCTCTCACACTTTTCTTGTTTTGGTGGCCGCCTTTAGAAGATGTTAGACTACTGCTCTAGTCTTCTATCCCAGGGGGCCATCTCGTAATGAAAACAGGCTGATTGCTGTTGGGCTTTCCAGGCGAGGCATCGGCACCGTTGTCTCATTAGCTCCACCACTTATCCGCCTTGGTATGGTGCCTGTTGAAAAAAAAAAAAAAAAAAACAGCGTCAGGCGCTCTTGCAGCAAGATTGATGCCTCGAGACGACAAGATCAAAATATCAGACTTGATGTTCTCATTAGATAGCTCTCAAAAGAGTTTTTTTTTCTAAAGGGGTGGGGCTCATTAAGATTAATGTTAGTAAGTTTTAAGTATCATAGGTTTATAAAAGTGAATAAATGAAGTATGTGATTTGAGTAATCTGTTTGCATTTCATGTCAGAACATCACATAGTGTATGTTCAGCTCAAATACAGCTTACAGCACTTGATCATTTGCTCTTGTCTGGGAAAATGTCTCTTCCCTAGCGTTTAATTCTATATACCTCAAACCGCCAACGGGTAAAATTCCCCCATGCACCTGGCTACTGCATTTCTTTGTTTGGTTTGGTTAATCATCACCTATGTTTTGGTCTTCTTTTTATATAATCTTAGTATCGCTTTGCATGGCTGTCAGCATAAATCATTCTGAAATGACAAAAACGGGTATTAAATCGAGATATTTGCATATTTGTGGGATGTGATATTATTATAAAACAATATTCATCCCATAATGAGATAACCCATGTTATTTAAATTACCAAAGTAGCCTAAATACCCCATATGGACAATAATAAGCCATAATAATAATATTAAACAACCACATTCATGAATGTTGCAGCAAAATCAACATGACAAAGTCAAGCACACAATTTCATCTAATCAATTATTTATCTAGACATTTAAACAATGTGTGAATAAGAGAACATTACTAAGAAACTTGAGGTAACCATTACAGCTATTTTGTAAATGTATAACATCGTAATACAAATATACTGTATATTTCTCTTTTGGTGTTCCATTAATGAAAACAGAGTATGGCATCGGGCAAATTAGGCTAAACAGCCTATAAATAATATGGTACCATGCCAAAATAAAAGCGAACAAATAATCAATTAACTAAAAATGTGTTTTAAATAAAAATGAATGTTTCAGAGTAGGCTAAATCATCTTCATTTGAACACATCTGATTATACATTCGGCACCTTGCTTTGACAACTTTCCTGCACTTCAGGCACATTTTATAATTTAACTATGACTGTCCATGTTTATGATCTGGATTAATCTTCTCTATTTTTAACAATAGTAGATACTACGCAGCATTAATTTCAGAAATGTCAAAGCCTTGAGGGACATGAATATTTTATTAAAACATAGTAGGCTAACGTACAATTACAAAACTGCTATGGGTAAATTTTACTTTGGCGGTTCTAGTGTGGAAAAGCATCTGTATGTGATCATATTTTGTGGTAAACACATCACAGGCACAGATATGTGTGCGCTGTGCTTACTATGTTTGCACATGCAATGCGTCAACCTTCCTTACAGAGTCTATTTCATACTGTGCCTTTGAGTCATCCATTTCTGGAGCACAGCGAATGAGGACTCCCGGAGGACATGGTGCGCGTACAGAGTGGCGCGGTGGTGTTTGGAGGGCCACGCAATTAAGATGAGGGGGGACCGCACTCCCACCATCGCCTCCCAGACAGTTGGGCAACCACTGTGTTCAGGCTGTCTGAGTCTGTCTTTTAGCCTCTCTTTGTCTCCATCGCTTTCTACTTTTGTGTTTGTGCCAAATAAAGCACTTAGCATTTCTCACAACTGGATCAACTGCACTGTACTTACAACAGCGAGCAAATCTTTTTATTTAAGCAAACTAAATAACAGTCTCTCTTTCTCTTTTTCACTGTGTTGAATAGACGGAGAGCCCCTGGAATGGCAAAGCAAGAGGGGGCTCCAGCCAACAGAACCGCCCGGTGAGGCGGCCTTGCACTGAGCTGCTGAAATACCTAACGGCCACCGATGACATCCTGCTTCACA